>NC_142849.1:34597692-34904038 GCF_061612785.1 Hesperophylax consimilis
AGCTCTTCTCAATGATTGTTGTGTTAGCCCAGTAAACCTTTTTGAGAGTCTAATTAGTTCTTCCCGTATCTCTACTTCTTGGTCTAAAGAAAAAACTGGCTTAGCTCCAAGTCTATGTTTGTACTCGGGACCTTTTTTGACGTGGTCATGGAGAGACGACACTGGAACCTGGAATTTTGCTGCAGTTTTACGTAATTTTGCCCCTGCTGAAACAGCCTTAACAGCCAGCTTCATTTTGCGAGGCGACCACATACATTTTTTAAACGGGACATCTGAAAACAAAAACAATCAGAAGTAGAGAAAACTAAATCAATTTTCGTCTGGTACCGTACTATCGAATGATAACGTATGAAAATGTACATACACAACCAATAACATGAAAGCTATTGTCTTTTATGGAAGTTGGAAGTTACTGTGAAACAGTAAAAAATAAATTTATAAATATAATATTTCGACTTATAAATTGTCTAAGTGATATAACAAATAAGATAACAGAATTAAAATTTCGAAGTGTGAAAATACACGTATAATTTTAAGTTAGTTATAATGTATGTATCTCTCTCTCTCTCACACACACACACTGTCTGGCATCAGAGGCGTGCATTCATATGTACAGGCATTTTAGACTTAAATTCGACTTAACCTTACAGATTAACTTTTGACGCACGTTAATAGCAAAACTGCCCTATGGCCTTTTTATACTTACATATACCTCATATTTGGAATTGTCTCCGTGTATAACGGCTTTATGGAGAACATGAATAAATAAATAAGCTCTGTCTACGCTACCATAATGTATAAACTTATTACAAGAAATCAATCTATAAGTACGTTCAAAATTTATTTTAAATTTATAAATTTACTGCAAGAAATCAATCTATAAGTACGTAAAAAATTTATAAACTTATAACAAGAAATCAATCTATAAGTACGTTCAAAATGTATAAACTTATTACAAGAAATCAATCTACAAGTACGTTCTAAGTGTATAAATTTGTTGCAAGAAATCAATCTACAAGTACGAAATACGCGCGAAGTTTCAGCTTAGTTTTTTACTTTTCAGTTAGCAGTGCCGCGATTACCATACCGACTGCACACTACTACGTTTCATAAGCAGAAACTAAGTATGCCAAATGTTGCTCACACCATAATTTTCTTTATACTACACAAAATGTGTAAATGTGTGATGTGTGCGCATTCAAGACATAATGGTGGAGAGGGGGGAAGGGTAATACATAAAAATTTATTTTTGTGTAAATTTTTTTTGTGTTATATTTATAAATATATTAAATAATCAAAATTACATTTATTGATCTTATATTATTATGTATCTGAACTCCGGATAACTACGGTTACCTACACATTCCAATAATTAGGCAGACATAAACAATGTAAGTTCACGAAGAATCATTTCAAAGATATTCTTGCTTGTGTAGTGGTATCCTATATCGTAAGACTACCGCGGGGATAAGAGAGGACTGCGGGTATTTGTTCTAAACTATTTCGAACCAATTTAAACTCTAATTATAAAGGTTAACTTATTCATTGAATAGTTATTAAGGTTATTTAATCGTACATTCATTTTAAAATGAAATTTCATAACGAATACACCTTATGAAAATAAAATTTTTGAAAAAAGAATTTACCTAGAAATAATCTTACAACTCTACAAATAACATAATATCCTTTAAAACAAGAAGAAGCGACAATTCGCTCGACCGCGCCGGTGTTTACTTATCTTAATTAAATAGTACCTAATTTTAGTATGTACCAAAATTACATATATTTATGCTCTAATTATAATAAATAATATTAATAATTAGTTAGCTCTCTCATTAAAAATTTAGGCGTATTGGATCTATCGAAAAATTTATATATAAAGATGCAAAAGTCGGTCATTTTGAATACATGTAGGATAACGAATGATTTTTTAAATATTTATGTTGAGGGATCAGTAGGATTTATAGGCCCTGTTAGAAGTTCTACCGAGCCGAACCCTCTGATATGAAAATATCTGGAGTCGGTGAATTTTTTTTCCCATTTGATCTCTGGTGAGTTGACGTGCTGTTGTTCTTGTATTGTTTTGTATTTATTTTACTAACTTATATAATGCACTTGCATAGTGTTGATTGACTAGCTGATCATTTGTGGAAAAGTGAGTGGAAGGGTTTAGTTTTTCCTATGGGGAAGATTTAACCCGGACAACAAAATCGGAAGCATTAAAAAAAAAATACACTTCAGTATCTAATTCTTCGTTTCGTTTACAGTTTTCAATTCATTATATCGGGGCCCCCTCCGAAGTGGGGTCCCTAAGAAATTTGTTGAAATATTTCTTTCAAAGTTCTGCGTTTTCAATGTGTACCTTTTTGTAACCTATCCTGGGCCCTGGAAAATGTGTTGAAATATTTGTCAAAACAAAAAGGTCTCTGGCCGGTGACCCTAGGGCCGGGCTTTTCGGGCCTCTAGCGGAAGTCCGGCCTTGATTGACTGTAAAAGTTAACCTGCAAAGCCAATGTTATCCTACGTTTGAACATGTAATTTTCTATTCTTCGACGCTAAAACCGGCTCATGGCTGTGTTCGTTCTTCACGAAGATGACCGTGTTTTCTACGGTGTAGATGACGGCGTTGCAACCTTTGGACTTGTGCGTCGAGCACAGCCATCGGGTCTTGCAGCTGGCTGATGTCCTCTCGGCGTAGAAGGTGTACCGGTACCAGAGCAGAAGTCGGGCTCCGCTGCGAGAGGCCACAAAACGAACTAAAAACAATTATTAGGTGTTAAATTTAAATATGCTATAAAGAACAACTAACTAAAAACAGTTAGTTTTGTACAAAATTGTTTTTAATTCTTCGGAACGAAAACTGGCTCAAATGACTTAGTTCGTTCTTCAAGAAAATTACAGAGTTCTCCACGGTGTAGCAGTTCTTGGTCTCGGTACTTATATATCCTTTTTTTTCGAAGGAAGCAAATACTTTGTGGTGTGATATATTTGTAATACAGCACTTTTTTTGAATTAATAAAGATCGCCAACCGGGTTTTAACCGGTCAGTTAATAAAAAGCCCTGACGAAGCTTAGGAGAAGCGAAATCCGATTGGCGATCTTTGTTAATTCAAAGATAAAAATGGTGTATTATAAATTTTGTTTTTTTTTTCATTTAAAATATATATCCGTTCTCAAAGACACATCTAATATATAGTGCCTGTAAAAATTAACAGGCAAAGTCAATGTTATCTTAAGTATTACACATATAATTGTCTATTCTTCGGCGCTAAAACCGGTTCATGACTGTGCTCGTTCTTCACGGAGATGACCGTGTTCTCCACGGTGTAAATGACCGCGTTGCAGCCTTTGGACTTGTGCGTGGAGCACAACCACCTGGTCTTGTAGTTGGCCGATGTCTTCTCGGCGTAGAAGGTGTACCGGTACCAGAGAAGGAGGCGGCCTCCGCTCCGGGAGGCCACGAAGCGAACTGAAATCAAAAATAATTGTTAGGTGCGAAATTGAAAGAGAGGGAATGTTATAAAATTTAAATAAATTATTTTTAATTTGTTTAAATTTTTTTCAGATAGTTGAAAGTCTATTTTGAAATTCTATATTTATTTTTATTCGGGAGATATTTTCAATTTGTATTGATATTTCAGGCGAATAAATATTGCTTATAATAATTTGTCATCTGTTGTGGATGCCTAGCTCATCCAGAACGGACACATTAGTGGGTCTGGCTGTTAATGAAATCCTGAGGATTTTTCTACAGCAGCACATTTCAAGGGTGTCTATCAGCTATCTTTCGTTGGCTCTAAGGGTTCATCAGCGTATAGAAATATGGGAGAAATCAATGCCCGGACCCGTCTCATCTTGGTGGTTTTCGTTATGCCTCTGTCATTTCATATCTTTTGCATTTTGCTCATGGCATATTTTGTCATGCAAATACTTATTTTCACTTCTGTTTTACAACTTCCCCCATTACTTATAGAAGAGCCTAGGTATTTGAAGCCGTTCACCGTTTCTAAGTGTATGAGAGCATTATTTGTTCTCACAAAGGTGGTCTCCCTGTCGATCACCATTAGTTTTGTTTTGGCCTTGTAGATCAGTAAACCTAGATTATGGCTTTTTTATTCTATTTTAGTAAGGAGGTGATTCATTTCTTCTTCAGAAGAGGCGATAAGGGTAGTGTCATTTGCATATCAGAGATTTCAGATTTTTTGGCCACCAATGTTTATTCCACCTTTCCATCCATCAAGAACCTTACTCATTATGAATCCACCACTTTTATTTGAACATTTAAATTTCGTTTTTTTACGACGAACACCAAAAAAGTTTCCTATGTTTTAATCTGGACAACATGCAACTATGGCTTTGTTGGAATCTGTGTAAAGTGCAACTATGGATTTTGTTGAAATCTGTGCAATGTGCAACCATGGCTTTTGTTGGATTCTGTGCAACCTGCGACTATGGCCTTCGGAATCAGTGCAACGTTCAAGTATGGCTTTTTTAGAAATTTGTGGGGAAGAAATAAAGAAGGCGGGAAGTAGGACCAGAAAGAGGGAGGTTGGGATACCAAATTAATCAGATCTAGATCCTAAAGTTACCTCGATTTGAATAATGCTTCAAGATTAAATTTGGTAAGTATTAAATCGGCAAGAAAGCACTTGTCAGCTTAACAATATACAAATTTTGCAAAAGACTGATGAAAAATTTGAATCGTGGTTTATTTTTCGTACTTGAATATCATCGACTTACTAAAATAAAATAATTAGCATATATTCACTAGACGTGAAATGTTTAATTAACCTGAAAAATAAATATGTAGAATAAGAAGAACCTTATAGAAAATAGATATTTTATTCAAATACAATAAAATTAGGTCCCTATAGAATAATTTAACAAAAATAATGTATATAAATTTTTATAAACACATTCAAAAATCTTTTAAATGCCAAAGTGAGCGGTGCAGTTTTATATCAGTGGTTGAACCAAAGATTGTTAAATTGATTTATTTATAGAACCAGAAAAATATGAATAATTAATCCCCGTGGGTAAAGGCAGATAATCTTAACAGTAACATCACCATCACATGTACATATAATTTTAAAGATATGTCATTACTTTTAAACGATTTCTCAATCTTTCAAAACAAAAATAGTGTTTTATATTACAATAACAACAAACGGAAAAAATTATAAGAAATAAAAAACTTAATTTTCCGGAAAATTGAGAAATCGTAAAAAGTCACAAAGCAAGAAACGTGATACATTTTTCGAAATACATTGAGTAAAATAAACCACAAAATTGTGATCTTTTCAGCGAATATATATTTTATTTAAATTTAAAATAAATCAAATTTAATAATGTTATAATAATTATTAAGTTCTGCAAGTATTTCTGTCATTTTTACAGTTTTTAATGTGACAGCTGTTTCGGCTTTTGAGGCCATTATCAAACTGGATGCGAAAACTTTTGAGGCCATTATCAAACGAAAAATACATTTTATTGCATAGTTCAGGGTGCGATAAGAAAAATAAGATATGTCAAAAATAGGAAGAAAAAAAAATAGCACCTTCTTTCGTCTACTTTTTTTCCATTTCCTGTTTTTGTATAAAAAGTACTGAATCCCATCGTGTTACGTTTTTTGTTTCAATGAAATTCCCTAAACTGGGTTATACATGTAGCTCCTGTAATTTTTTATCTTGAAATAACGGGGCGACTGCGTATATAAATTCAAACCAAATTTTTGACAAATCACATTCTTTCTTTCGCAGTGACTATTTTTTCAACTATTATTATTTGTCCTTCTGGTTGTGGTTATGGTTCCGTTTAATTGGATACATCAAGAGGTTTCCTCGAGTGTTGACTGTGGCTGGACAGCCTGTATTCCTGTACGCCACGCATTTCCAATGATTGCTGGAGCGTCTCTTGGCGTGGAAACCAAACAGATAACCCTCGAAAGTAAGCTTCGTACCTCCACGTTTGGTAAGGATGAACTCAGCTGAAAAACAGATTATAATAAATATTTGAGACATAAAGCCATCACTATTAAAACATATTTCATTCCAAGGCTAAAAGTTACATAAAATATTCAAAGAAAACCCGAATTCTGGATTTTTTCAGCATTAACCCCACTTAGGAGGCCCTGAGGAAAATAATTTCCTTCGGGGTTTATATCACCTTTGGGGATGCTGTGTCGAAGGGTCTTTTTAAGGATAGGAAGGAGAGGAAGTTCTGGGAAGGAAAATCATATATGAGAGTTGGGTAGGAATCTAGGGATCAGTATATCCAGGAGTGACGGACTGTTTTCTTGTCTTGGTTTTATAATTGTGTGTCCAATCAGAATTTCGGCGGACGGTTGCACAAAAGGTAGAAAGAAGAGCGGAATAGGAGAACATATTTTTAGTAATACCTACGGAACGAAAACCGTTTAGAATTATTGAAAAATATTAATTGAGTGGTTTTCGCTTGGTACCCAGTTTCCCGAAACATAATTTATTTTTACTTTCTTCGGAATGTGGTGACAACAAGTTAAAAATAACGCTGATCATTTTATTATTTAATTTCTTGCTACAGAGCAATCCCAATGAGTATATTTAATTATAATGTGCTCAGCCAGAATGAAAAAACCTCCGTGTGTAATATAATATCTATGCAAGCAGATGCATATTTTAATCTTCAGGTGATCGTGACATTAACATTAAATATTCCACACTATTAATAATGCTGCATAAATATAATAATATCTGAAATAATAAAATTTTAAAAATACAAAAATTTTGCTACGAATTCAGAGGGTGGGTTCAAATCCTGGTGTGCGCAAGTAAATTTTATATGATTAATTTGTGTTAATTTACATATCATTTGTTTAAAATAATGTAAAGATATTTGCAGAGAGATATTTGTCAGGTTTCAGAGTGGTAGATACTTTAAGTATCGCAAAGACAAATATTAAGAATTGAAACGTTGCTTGAAAGCCGTTGATTGAAAGTTGCTTGAGTAGCCAGGTAATTCTCTACCTTTATCTCGTCTCCATCTACTTCCCATCCCCACTACCTTCAGCCTCATAAAATACCAAAATAGTCTCACTGGCTCCAGACAGTTAGGGGCAGTTGGGACTGTTAACTACATAAAAAAAACCAGTACCTACATAACAGTATGTACAATTATGGAGCTATAAAATATTTGGGTTCTGAAAAGGATCTAAATGAAACTATTGTATTTTCGTTTTTAAAATCAAATAAATTTAATAATTTTAAATTCACATACTTAATTTATGCATAGTACAATACACTCCTAATATAAAAGTAACTTACAAACTAATAAAATGTTCATAATAATATGTGTACCTGTACAAGGCGTCCGGAAATAAGTATTACAATTTTTTGATTATTGAAGACAATATTAGCGATTCTTAAAAGAAAATAAGAAACAGAAAAATTAGAAAAAAAGATACGGTCGCATCTAGGACTTGAACCCACGACCCTCACCTTGCCAAGGCACCGCTCTACCGACTGAGCTAATGGTACCCTATCTCCTTCATATGTAACTGTATCATACTTCGAATAAGAACTACCAACATTATCTTCATTTTCTCACCGAACATTTTATTGGCTGCTATCTATATGTATGATCGCAATATTCAACCCGAACTAAATGAGATCTTAGCGCAGATAGGTCTTAGATGCGACCGTTTCATTTTCTGATTTTTCCGTTTTAAATTTTCGTATAAAAATCGCTAATATTGTCTTCAATAATTAAATATTACAATTTGAAGTTTTACTCATTAACTTATTAAAAAAATACTTTTTTTCGAGTAAGGTAGGCGACACATTACGCTATACGCATCATGTTTTGGTCTATTTTAGCACATGCTCGCCATGCACCACCAATGAGGAGATAGTATGGTGAGCGATAAACTGAAATAGGCCACGCCACAAAAATATAGCGTGGTCTGGCACAGGCTTAAATCGAGTCCGAAGTTGAAAATTTGTGAAAAAAATCGTGGCTATGGAGTTTTTTAATCTTTTAGTTGCCAAAAAATGTTTCAAATAAAATGTTTTGTTTGGGTTCTCTATGTGTAGATTCCTCATTTTGTACTAAAAGTTTCCTGGCACCGTGTAAAAGTAACCGAGTGAACCAAGTTGCCAAAACCATCATTTTACAGATAAAAGCATTTCATAGCGATATTTTGAGGCATTTATAACTAAAATATATATTTTAAATGCTAACTTGGAAGTACATACATAGTTCAAAATGGTTATAGGTTATAGGTACCGTACAAAAATAATGTAGGTCAAATAGCAATATCGGTAATATTACTTATCGGATAAAATTTTGGTAATTTTAAACAAATTTTTATATGTACCGTATCTATTCTATGTTCGTTATTCACAAAATAGTCAAAGCTATAAAAATATTGAAAAGACATATATTTCCAGATTGACATACATATTTATGCAGCCCGGGGCATACTACAGGCATTATGGGTACAAAAAAACCTTATGAAGTGAAAAAATTGTACATAAGTTCCGCTATACCTTGGTATAGCGGATGGTTATTGATGGTTTTCTGTGCAGGAGTCCTAAAGGAACACTCACAGCCTATGGGCTGTGAGTGTTCCTTTCATCGCGGAAAATACATCGCACACTATAGATAATATAAAATGCTGAACGGTGCCTGGACTGTTTGTTTTACACGATAGTAACGAATTAATCTGACCTAAACTAACACAGCTGCTATTTCTTTTTAATACTTTGCTCTTATTTGTACTAAATTATTTCATTTAAATATAATACTACGTAAACAAAGGCGAGCCGAACTGCCGAACTGAACGGAACAAAACAACCGCAAAGGGTGCGAAACGCCGTTTGCAGTTGCTTCGTTCCTTTCCCGTAATTCGTGGCTCGGTTCGCGTTCATGTTTGCAAATGTATACGTACCAAAACACACTTCAAAATAATTACAAATAAATTTCCCAGCGGCGAATGTTCCGCGATGAATTTTCAGTTGGAAATTTGAGTGCGGAGAACTTTTCACGCAATGAATAAATACTCCGCGATAATTTACCTCTGTGAAGTTTCCACTGTCAATGTAGTACATTTTACCCTGTAGGTAAATTCGCAGGTAGATTTGAAAAGAGATTATAACATGAGTCAGTAGGTAACAACATTAACAATTTTTAAAAACAACTGAAATGAACTTTTTCTCTAAAAAAAATAAACAATTTACAAGGAAAAAAATCTGCTTATATAATATTGAGAAGAGATTCAACACCATTTTCAACTTTCACAAAAATATTTAACTTGATACTGTTGTATTCGAACTTCAAAGCGTCGTAAAGGCTGTTTACTATAATTGATTTTTTTAAATAAATACACCCTTACTAACAAAATTAAAATTTCCAATCGTTAAACGGTGTTTTAGTTGCACGTTGAATAAAGACTACACTTTCCGTTTCGAACTCTTATTAATAAAAAATGTCTTTAACTGGCTGCGAAAGATTTGGCAAAGCAACATTTTGGGTGAGTGACACACGAGATTTCCATCTTGAAAGGGTTAGGTTATTTTTGACATATTATTTTTAATTAACTGTTGATACTTGATAGAATTCCATGCAAGTGATGTTTTTTTAATAACATAAATACAGCATTAAATTAGTGCATGTGTAGGTAAATATAAATCCAAAATAATAACGTTTACATTTATACAAAATGTCAATTTTTTGGTATTTGATATTCTCTGGGAATTATTTCTTTTTTTTGCACATTTTTATTGCATAAACAAGACATTTTTCGAGCAGATTCCCTAAAAAAAATTAATGTGTTTTAAAAATTTTATATTCTCTACAATTTTTCGACGTTTTAAGAAAAAATATGTGTGGTTTTATTTGAAATTAAAATATTCCAATTTACTAATATACAATTACAATAACAATACAAATATCTAATAGGTAAGTTTATCTAGTTTCTAAAAGAAGTCTTTTTTTAACGCTAATATTTAATATTGAACGTGTCAGTGGTTGTGAACATCGTTCAGTCTCACAACAATACCGTCTTGAGTGTAGAGAGAAGCTTTGCAGCCTTTACTTTTGTGGGTAGAGCAAGCCCATCGGATGTAAGCGGTATTGTATTTTCCATTAGAAAACTGATAGAACTTGTGATGGTTTACTATTAAGTAAGTTTTTCCCTTGTTGTTGACATATTTTTGAACTGAAAAAAAAGAAAAAACAATGTTTTACGGTCGTCAAGAGACACGATGAAATATGTGTTAAGCATAATATGTGTTTGGTAAAAAGGGTTATATATATTATAAGTAATATACACAACGTCCGGTAAGTCGTAGTACAAGCGGGAAACTAGAGAATCTTACACAACATACTTACATACATAGAGAATCAAAAAACAAAAATTTCTATATGTGCAAAAAATAACTTTTGGAGTCGTGAAAATCCAAAAAAAATTATACCACAAAATCGACCGAATTCTGACTTAAATTCACCAGTTTCCAAATTTTACTACGAATTTCCGGACACCGTGTATTATATACAAACCGTATTTATTAGCTGATCGCATTGATTAAAAATAATTGATCACTCTGAAATGGATTTCTCGATTTGATCAATACAGATTCCTGCATAAAAACACCACACTGTTAAATATAACAATACAAAATCAGGAAGGTATGGCATGGAAACGTGCTGACTGTCACCAAGCTACGACAAAACTGCACGGACTATCAAATATGCAGAGAAAAAGTTATGCTTTTGGTGTTTAAGTAGAAATAAAGTCGGGAAGTGACTGTGATACATAGATGTGATTAGAAGTAGTATTGGTGAATGATGTTGGCGACACATTTGGGCGCTTGTTTTCATACCAATAGTTCATGGGCCATCCCAAAGATATTAGAAGAACGAGATATGCTATGTTGGCCGCCGGACCGTAGCCGGAGTACTACCTAATTAGGGTACTTTGAACGGTATCGGGACGTGTACGCACAGAAATCTGTTCTATGTATTAGTGCGGATACCTTAGCGCAAGCGAAGTTATGCAGTAGTATTGGTGAACAAAACCGGCGACACTCGGCAAAACAATTCCACTCAGTACGAACTGCGCATAGCACATCTCGTTCTTCTAATATCTTTGGGCCATCCCATTATCCTTATTATGTGTGGGTTTAAACATTAAGGGGATGACAGATTACGCTATAAGTTAAAAGCGTTTTATATAACCCCTAAAAATATGATATGTTACAAGAGTGGTGGTGGCAACGATATGCGCTGTGATCTGCTAGCTAGGCTATATTTGAAAATTATGCGAATTACGGCAGTAGAAGAGGTCAGAACAATTTGTGGAGCATCGTAATTATGCGGCTGTCAACTGTCAAAGCGTCAGATCCCATACAAAGAAATGATATTCCGCGGCAGTTCCCCAATTGATCTGACCCCCTCTCCTGAGTAAGATTATAGCGTAGTGTGTCACCCCAACATATAATACGTATATGCCACGCCCAAATTATGCGCGCGTAATATAGGGTAGTGTGTCTAAGGCTTTATTAAACATAAAAGATGAATTCTCCTGATAACTAAACCTGGAAATGTCAGAAATTAAAAGAAAAAAGACGTCGTCATTGCAGTTCCATAAAATTCATACGTGCTTCTTTACTATTTAGGACTTTTTTCAATTATTACCTTACGTTAAAATTCAAATCACTAATTAACATTTATGAAAAGTTTAAAAAACAAATAGAAATCTTTAATATTCTTTATTGTAAAACGTATATACATAAATAAAATTAATAAGAATGCCATTATTATGAATTCTTTAACAACGTATTACACTTTATAAACTTGAAAGGCAAAACTGAATAAATGCTAAATCGTTAAATACATTTTTTTATTATGATTATTTAAATTTTACTTTCTTACAAATTTTGATTATATCATTGTATTCGAGTAGATACCCCCTTAAATCAGTTTTCTTGAAAAATGTCCTCCACAAGTATATTGTTATAAAAACAATGTTTTTTTAATTCGATTTCAATGATTGTGAGCATTGTTGACTTTATCAATGGTGTCGCCTTGAGTATATAAAGTGGCGTTGCATCCTCTACTTCTATGTGTAGAGCATCCCCAGCGGATTCTATCATTGTTTCCTGAGGATATCTTGTAGTACTTGTAGCGGCCCACTACAAGGTAAGACTTACCATTTCTGCTGGTGAATAGTTGAACTGAAATGATTTTTAAAATATTTAATATCAGCGAAAAATATGGTTTCTTGATCATGACGTACATATGTATTGATTTCCAAATAATAATTTCTATTTACGAAAAACCTTGCGATGAATAGCATAATTTTGTTCAATACAGTAAGCTAATGTTTCATTATAATAAAAATATGGTCAACTTTATACAGCGCTCTTTAGATTTTTGTTGTTTGTTTTTGGGGTGTTATGCCGTGTCGCGCTAACTCCTTCTTTATATATTAATACAATATAAAACCATTGTAATTATACCTTGATACTGGGTACATTTGCTTTAACCGCTTTCAATCGGTTTTCTAATTCTAGAATTCGCCACAAGATGTCGCCACTTCCGTTGGCATTTCGCACTTGGACGGGCCCCAGGCTAACGTAAATACTGTGCTTTCACTTAAATTGCAGTTCCCTTGTACTGTAATACCTTCACGCTCGTAGTGTATTGAAGCTGGCGGCACGGTATCGCTTCCAAGTAAATAAGCACAAACTCGATTACGAAAGAATCCATACAATCAAAAAAAAAAAAACCAACAATTACACATCTTCGTATCTGCCCTGATGATGGACACTGCAACGCTGTCCGAAACGTCGGCTAAAGAAGGAGTGCAACACGGCATAACACCCCAAAAACAAACAACAAAAATGCTTTTGGCCGTGAAAATCTAAAAACTTACCAGCGCTCTTTAGAGATTTAATCACTTGAAAAGCTATTGTTCGCGTTAACTATATGGTAGGTTATGTTAACTGTTTATTTTTCTTGAGCTAAAGTTCTTTCTTGGCGATCAAAGAAGCTCCGCATTTAATAAAACTAGCTATGTATTAAATTAACGCCATCTATATATATTATAAAGTACGGTGAATTTAATCTTAATAGATACTCTTTACTGGGTGTTAACCGTTTTAAATTTTCTTGAGGAAAACTTCCTTCATTTAGGGTCCGATGTATATATTCTAAATAATTTGTAGATGCGTTTTTACTTTACTCATGAATAATAAGCTCTATACAATTACGGAAAACCGTATAAATTTCTAGAACAAAACTAACCTACCCAAGTCCTTATTCGGATCTAGCTTCCTATTTATAACAAATAAATCGTAAATCCAGACCGAGTCACGGGCTCTAGGTACCATAATTGACTAAGCGCAGCAGTCAATACAGTCGATCCGGTCACCATGGTTGCCGTGTTAGATAGTAGGTACCTTTTACACAAGCCGTCAAATCAGAGTAATCAACATTACTTGAAGTCTTAAATAAGTAATATTCAAAATTAATAATATTGAATATTACTTATTAAGAATGTCTCAAAATTATTCGTAATCTGGTTAAAAACGGGATTGCAGGCCCTTAACGAATGAATTGATAGGTTTCCTGGTAAAATTTAAGTAGCATATGAAAGTATTAAAACGATGTCGGAACATGTGTTCATAAAAATCCTAATATTTCCAGATTTCGTCATTATATATTATCAAGTCAAACGCAGGTGCTTAAACACGTGTCCCGATTTATTATCAAGTCAAATGCAGGTGCTTAAACACGATATATTAGGAATTTACTAAAACAAGTCAGGAAACAAGCCAATCACGTTTTTAACCGGATTACAAAATAATTTGAGGAGATTTTTGATAAATTAACAATACTCATTTCTCTCCGTGTAGTAATGGTTCAGATCTTAACACGTTCCCGGACACTTATTTCTTACAGGAGCCGCTCACATGGTTACATACCGTATCTTTCTTATTTTTTTAATATTGCAATTTCGATTGAAACATAATTTTATAGCAATATGCCGAAAATGATGTTCTATATCAATGAAGAAATGTTACAATTGCCTTGAAAACTTACTTATAAAATGACGGCTGTAACCGTCAAAGATTCTGTAAATAAGTAATAAAAATAATCTGTAAGTATCTTAGTATTTTATTTGAATATGTTTAACATAAAAATATATATTATAAAAAAAAATATTTCCATATTATGGCAGTTAGCAAGTCAGTAATAGTCGCGCTTTGTGTACACTTTACAGTTTAAAACTATTACCACTCTTCACACGGATACTTACAATTCGTAATATAACAATAAATAAATATAAAATGAGCAAGTAAATCATGGGTTTGACAGTAATAATGACTAAATACATATTTATAAATAAAAACGGAAATGAAGAAAAAATATTTAAAATAACAAAAACATATTTAAATCAATCATTATGAAATGCTTGAATAAATATAAAGGGCGCATTGCTGGTTTTCTGGGACAGTTTCCACATTCTCTTCTTATTTGTTTTTTGTAAGACTCAAAGATGGCATTGCAACGTTGCAAATAGGTGGTATTATTGTTGGTGTTATTTGTTTGGTTAGTGATTTTAGTGTAGCACGAATCGGTGCTGTAACCTTAATTAACTCATTTCCATCAACTTTGTTAGGTGGAAGACAAATAATGACTTTATTAGTGCATCTCTAAGTTGTATTAAACTAACTTTCTTATAGAGGTAGTAAAAATGCCCAAACACAAATCTAGTATGTGACACAATACTGTTTGTACCATCGTTTCTCTTACGTGGTGATGAATAATATGCATCGACCAACGAATTATGTTTTTAAAGATGTCCCTGTGATCCTAATCCCCTTTGGTCGCAGCGGTCTTTCCATCTGTGTCTATAATGCGAGAGTGAGTAATCTAAATCTACGTGAAATTTTAAATATCACGCTTGTGATGGTGCAAGAATAACACAATTATTTAGCATTTAAAGACAAAGGGGAACAAACACTCACTCAAAAGTTTTCAATCAACTTATTTCACACATTAAAAAACAAGACTTCTTTATAAGCAACATATACAAGAGCACTTGTAAAATACATCTGTACTCAATTAGGTTGTATATCTAGGTACACACACAATAACACACTTTTTACATACAATTTATGGACTTTGATTAAATTACAATAAACGCTATTAATAAATCTAAAGGTGCATATTAAAATTAATAATATTTATACAGCGCCGTAATGGTGAAAAATCACGTCAAGGGCGCTATACAATTTATTACGATTTTATAGGCTCTATCAAATTTTATTATTTACATACAGATTCAGAAAAACATACGTATTATTTACAAACAGACTCAGAAAAACATAATATTTATTTAAAAATAGATACAGAAATACATTATTACCTGTCAGGTCACTTCAGATAAACACACTTTTGTTAAAAAAATTAAAACTTTGCACGCAGAGAACGCTATAGTAAAACACGACATTAATGACAATTATTGGCAAAAGTAAATTTTGATATTTCTTTTAAAAGACTGGAGAATATAGGACTCTTTAGGACTGGAGAATTTTTATAAAATGACCTTACCATAATTAAGGCCTATTTAACGATTATTTTAATTTTATATTTTCTAGATTCTTATTTTCCACGAAAGGGTGAATCATCTAAATTGTGTACTGAATTTTAAGTTTATGTTCTTTATATAAGTACAACGGCGTCATAATATAATTTTGCAATATTGCTGAGATTTATGAGCATTAGAGTAAAGAAAATAGCCAATGAATATTAAAAAAATAAAAACCGTCACAGATAACAATCAAGGTCAAATCAAAGGAGGAATCATGCAAGTCCTGTTATCACAAAGTGTTAAATCAGTTGCTAAAAAAAATGTTTAAAAATGAATGTGGAAAGTTGTTAGTAAGAGTTATGCTAAAGTAAATTGTATATGTTTTTTACTCACCCTTGTCTTAAATTAATCGCTTAATGTATAGCATTTTTGCTTCAACATTTCATCTTTGTTCTTTATTATTAGCTAAATTATTAGCAAAATATGTTATTTCACATAGTCAACCTAAATATTTTACTACTTTATTAAAATAGGTTCCTTCAGCTTAGTAGATATCCATTATTCAAGAAAAAATATTGTTCTTTCAATATACATATTAATTTGGGTTATTTTATAATTTTGTAAGATTATTAACCTCGACACAGACTAGTCCTAGTGAGGTTAATAATTAAAATGTAAACGGTGATACCGTAAGTATAGAAACCATAAATAAATATGCGCCTAGCAAATTTTACCACGTGTTGGTTTTTGAAAATATTAACTACTCATTACAGACTTAAAAGGTGTTCTGTTTTTGGGTAAGGAAAAAAATCGTTTTTATAAACCCTACAAAATTTGATGTTTTTCTTGTGCAGCAAGATACTATACATTTGCCTGTTTATGTCATGTGAGGAGTGGGAAGGTGTCGGCTTTGGCCCATCTATATGATTACCTCTTTTTGGAAATAAGGAAAACCTTACTCAGGAGGAAATGTCCCGGAAAAGGGATCGTGAGTGTGAGTAAGAATACACTTGGTGATTTCCTCGTTGCGAGTGTACAGCATGGCTCTGCACTTGGTATTGTATCTTCTGATACACCTCCAAAGGACGAGACCTTTTGAATTACAGCTTCTCTCTTTCTGAAACCGGAACCCTTTCATCACGACGATGGGGTTCCCGTACCTTGACAATCCGAACGTAGCGACTGGAAAACAAAATAATGTATAAGAAAAAGATTTTATAAAATCATTATCGTCATATTAATAAATAAATCTTTATTTTTGATTGGACAAACTTTCTATTTTTAAACAATTTTCCACTAATTTTGAGTAAGAACTGATAACCGTGGACTCTGTGTATAATTTGCTTTAAAGTTTGGAGATGTGTTTGTTCAAATCCACTATTCTGCCTGTATTTTCTTTTCCATAACTGTCTTTGCTGAAGTTGCTTTATCGGCTCCATGGCAACTCAGGAGAGGGGCAATTCAACAAACCTTTGAAGGGTATTATAAAGCTATTAAGTGATAAAAAAGGGCCTATAAACCTAACCTAATGTAATCTGTTTTCATCACTTTCATGACTTTATATAACTTTCAAGAATGTGTTGAATCGCCACTGTCCTGAGTTGCCCGGTTACCGCTTCGATTATAGATAGTCACTCCGTCTCAGTTTACATTTGTCTGGAAATATTATTTATCCTTTAACAGGCGTTTTCTTACATTCGCTTTCTCGCGTGAGATAAAGAAGGTCATTTTTGGCCCGCTATCGGATTGCGTTTTCTAAATGACACGCGAACAAAACTACCTACTAACTTTGTAATTTAGGAACTAATATTATTGAATTAGTGATAAAAATTTAAATAATTTATAGATATGATATGTATTGTTTTAACCGTAAAATAACACTAATCGATTTACTATGATTCTATTCCTCTGTTTATTCTTGGATTCAAGTGGTAAAAGCGTATTCCGGCGCTCAGAAAACGTTATTTGAAGCTTTCAATTAAGGGAAAAACCTGTGTTTCTTTTAAAACACAATACGCATTAGTTCTTACGAATGAATTTACAATTCATCTACTTTTACGAACATTTTTTTTCACTTTAATTTCTCACCTTTCCGTGAACGACCCACAAGCTCTAAATTATTGCGGCGATAAAATACCTGCAAGTAAACAAGTTAACAAAAATATAAGAACATTTTTACTATGAAAACCTGGTTCTTCAGTTCTGGCCCCCAACATCTCCTGATCTCAAGCCTTGTGATCTTTTCTTGTGGGGATTCGTAAAAGAAGCAGTTTATGTACCATCTCTACAAATAACTCTACCAAAGTGACCTGTTGAACCGTATCTCAGCTGCAGTGAACTCAGTCATACCTTCTGATGTGGAACGAGTTCACCTAACGGTTAGACGATTGCCGTGAAGCTAACGGAGTAATAATTAATATCTATAAACCGTATTTATTAACTTTGTTGTCTGTATTATTAAAGACTTGTATAAACTAAAAACCATAAAATTATTATAAACATCTCAGGTCTGAAGTCAGGTAGAATACAATGCATGCTTTTGCTCGTTTTAACTCTCATTGTTTACAAATCGAGAAATTTCAAAACGCTTTATTAATTTCAAAATTGGTATTCCGATAAATGAAATCATTTATGTAAATTTACGAAGTAAACTCAATTTATGGAAATTATCCGAGAGGCGAAAAATAATTTATCTTTTTTATTTCAAGATATGACTGCCCTGACGCTATAAATTTGTCTTCGTTACATGTACCTCCGAAGCATACTAAATGGAAAATATTATTTCACGACAATAACTTCGTGTTCAATTCTTTTACGGAGAAAATACATAGACTGGGCAATGAGCTAATAGATGTCGCCGATATTTTCGAGTTAATATAAATATCGAGTAATCATAATTTATGCATATGTTTCTTGTTTATATTCACATTATCATTTTATTGTTTTTTACTCGTATTTAAATTTCGAGGCTTCTTTAATGTTGGTGTGATAATAACATAACAAGTGGTATTTAAACTTTATTTTTAAAGTTTTTTATTTGTGTTATACTGTGATTTTTAATTTAATTTACAATCGTTATGTAAAAGCTCTATAGGGCGTTAATAAATGCAATAAATAAATAGTGATCGAATGTAATTTACTTTGTACGCATCACTAATTCGCAGTTTAAAATATATAGTTACGAAATTGAATCCATCATTTTAAATAGCCTTATATTATGCAATGGGTCCTCAAGCAGCTCTGGGCTATCTCACGCATGGGAAGAAGTTTATGTTATTCATAATTATGAAATAAACTTGTGGTATTTTATTTTCAAATGCAAAGTTCATTGTGTGCAGATCGCGAGTCATGGACTTCATGCTGTTGAATGTAAAAACATCTCTAAAATACTTTTATAAAATAACTTACCATTATTAAAACATACTTTTGGATTCAACATAATGTGCTAGGCATTACACCTAGAGCTGATTCATTCATAAAATCTCTTTTGGTACTGTTATTAGGTACGTACCCGTCCTACCCGTGGTTTCTAAACTTGACCAGACTAACGTCAACCAAATTTTTCTGCAACCTTCCTAATTTTATTGCATGTTTTCCTCAAACAAGTTTTATTGCAACACCAATGTTATAATCCCATTACTGAACCCAAATAAAAATATCCCTTTTCAGTTTATTTAACAAAACTTAATTTAAATCTTCATTTTCTTGTTATCTTCAGGAATGAATTCAAATGACCTCAAGTCTGAATTTCAGGATGGAATTAAAATGCATATTTAAATAAATACCGGTAAGATATAAGTAACTCATAGTACCTAAATATTTCCGGATTAGCGAGATTCTTGTACTGGTTTTATCTTATTACGGATTCGAATTATTTTAGAAGTCAGCAATTTATAAGACATTCAAAATAATACAAGGTACTCAGGGAAATTATTATTTGAAATTTTAATTTTAAAGACGAAAATTACCATTCGTCAATAATTTCGAAGCTGTTGATCGGAGTAATCATTTCCAACAATAAGGACAACTCAATGACGGTCAAATTTATGAAAAGATCTGGGGAAAAGTCGGTCTTCCCGGAGGAATACACCTCTGAGTATCGGAGATACTGATGTTGGACTTGGGGTGAAGAGACGGCATCTGACCAATTGTATAATGTTGGCATACTTCATTTGGTTTACAAACATTGCTGCTTGGTCTAAGTACTAAATAATGTTTTCTTCATTGGTCTATGTTAGCTTACCTACGTACCTTTACCGTTAGCACACCATTGAATTTTTTCATCTCTCCGGCTTTCAAAACATTTCCAATAGCTGGGATCTCGGCATCATCAATTCATATTATTATATTCATCAATTATATCAAGTTTATTCCTCTGTAGATATCTTTTAGTAAGAGTACTACGGTATTAAGTCAGGAATAAGCATTCCCTAATCTACCAGAGAATGCGCTATGCGTTTAAGGCAGCCCCAATGCCACCAAGGGCTCCCTTCTAATGACCACTTTCTGTGTTTTGCCAAAATCTATTTGGTTGATTCAGCTGATTCATCTTTAATGTGTTACTTCTGTAAACGTGCGTCAATACTGGACCTATCATTCCACAGAAGTGAGGAAATTAAGGTAAGGGAAGGCAAGCACTCCATATAATCACTTGCCGAGTGCCAAATCAGTTGATTGCCTTTGTTTAGTAATTCTGGCACACATTCGTAACAATCAGAGTAATTAATTTTAATTTTTAAGAACTTACATAAACTTTAGCACCTGCAGGTGCTAAAGTTTATGTGAGTTTTAGATAAGATTAAAGATTCGTTTGAAAATTTTTAAAACTTTATGAAATATTCAATATTCTCTGGTCGCTAAATCACTTCTGTCGACTATTCACAAAAACTTAACAACCCGCAGGTTCAAAAATGGCCGAGTATTTAAGGCACCATCTTTTCATAATGTGGGTACAACGGTGGTGGGAGCAATTTCTTCTATCGATGGAGAATGTAGGGTCAGGAATGAGATTTTTAGGAAGGCATTTTTCACGTCAACCGCTTGCTACTTAATTTTCCGCCTGTTTTCTGAAGTGAGAACTAACTCAGGGAGTCTCTCCTCTTATCCAGAAAGGTTTTCAAGACTTGCAGCTAGCAAAGTGAGACATAGCATTTATTAATATGATTAATTAAAAATAGTATGCCCACAGCACGTCCCTTGAGGAACTCCCAGGCCTATGGGTTGCTGTTAAAACGTTAGTAGAATATTTTTGCATAGTCTTTCAGCTCACAAACTGAACAAAAAAATACTTTTAGACATTTAATTTTATGTCACACACACGGAGAAAACTTACTGATAAAATATTGCTAATTTATTAAAAATCTCTTCAAATTATTCGCAATTCTGTTAAAAACGGGACTTCAGGCCCAAAAGGAGTGAATTGATAGGTTTCATGTTAAACTTTTCGTAAAAAAAAGGAATGTATTAACGCGACGTCAGAACACGTGTTCATAAAAATCATTACATATTAGCATTTCGTCATTATATATTAACAGGACAAACGCTGGCGCATGAACACGAGGTACGAAATAAACTAAAAATTTACTGTGGAAACGACCCGCTGTCCCATTTTAACAGGATATTAATAAATCAGCAATACTCAGTTTTCTCCGAGCAGACTGCATTTAAAATATTAATTACATATGATATTACCCTTTCTTTTTGTATTAATCTTTTTTTTAGAAAAAATCTCCGATTTATCTTTCATTCTACTTCAATATAGTAAATTATATTATTTCCACGACCATATGTTTCCAGGACGATATGAGGCCAGGGGTGCAGAACGAGAATAAGTCCTCAGGTAGCAATTCAATAAAATCACTGAACTGAAGAAATTGAAAGAAGAGGAGAAAACCTTAACCAAGATTTCATGGGTTGCATGTACATTTTATTATCGTCAGTAAGAATCCAATCATTTTATGACAATAATATTGAACAGAACAGACAATTATTTGCACAAATTTCACGTACGACCTGAATGTTAAATAATATGGAATGAGGAATGTTTAAAAGCAACCTAAAAATAGAAGTATTTTGACGTTGCTTTTGACTATGAGAGGCCGGTTCAAAAAACCCAGATTTAAATTTTGCTTCTTTTCACGCTTGATCGAATCACTCCCTGAAACGTTGCAGTATTTTTGGGGGATCCACTGTCCTTTATCGTATGTGATCTTCTACTGATTAAAAGGCGTTGGCTTCAGGTAATGTTGTCTACTGTCACTATCACCTCCTTCAAACTAATTTCATAACTATAGTGTGCCATTGAGTCTTCGACTTATTTCGAATCAAATCTTTCTATATTTGTGTACTATGTGACAGATCCTAGAGGTGATTATGTTGACCTTTCGCAGAAATAATAATATCATGGAAAATGTTTACAACTGATGAACATTTTCTATTGTGATGAGAAGAACAGATCCACCTCTCCTTCCCGGACAAACCCCGGGAATGCATAGTAAAAAGGTAGTTCTTAAAGACCAACTGCCTCTTTCCATATTTGGAAACCGTATAAACAGCTGGAAGATAAAGGGAATTCATATATTAACAACACATAAGACAAAATGAAAGATATAACATGGCAGTAAAACGATTATAAATATGATGATGGCACAGAGAGGAATCAGATTTCAAATAGTTCTTGGCTGCATGACTAGTCATTTCAATGAATGCATATTATAATTTCTTAAGACGGGTTGTTTCACAGAATTAGAACAATTATGCATCAAATTTCAGAAGTTCATAGATAGATCCATTCAAGTTCTGTTATAATTGGTTGTTTCATAGTACTTGGATAATAACAGAACTTGAATAGGACTTTAACATTGAATATTTACAATAAAAACACATAAATTTGTTTTTGACCACGATAGTTTTATTTTCACTCTACCGGTTTCGGAAGATCCCTTCCTTCGTCAGGAGAATATTTAACTGTCTCCCTCAAACACTTAACAAAAATGTTAAGTGTTTGAGGGAGATGTGGACAAAGTGGAAGGGGTAATTAGGGGAATTCCAGGAAGAACAGAGCGGTTAACTGGAAATATGTCAAGAATAGGACTATAAGAGAGATTAATTTGGTTATTTATTATACTGGAGTTATTATTGAGGGATTTTCTGATTTCAAGTGCTTCTAAATTATCTAATTTTTTGCCTTTATTACTACGGTGAAGAATTTTAACCCCTGTATCTTTACTAAAAGTATGATCGGTGGAAATGAGATGATTGGCAAACTCCGAAAAATTATTGTTATTTAAACATCTTAAATGTTCCGTGATTCTAATATTTATATTTCTAGTTGTCTTACCTATGTAGAACGATGGACAATCATTGCAACATAGTTGGTAAATGCCTGAGTGGCTAAATTTGTGATCTTTATGTTTAGTATTTTTAAGTAATTTTCCCAAGTTGTTATCAGTATAGAACGCGGGTTTAATGTGGGTAGGCAAATTTTTTGTACTAAGTGAAGAAAAATTGGATATGTATAAGATTTTACGCCATCGAAAGGGATTTATGATTTTATTATTAGTTTCAGGTGTACCAAATAAAAATGTATTCGTCGAAATGAGTTTAAGTTTCTTATTCAGGATTTTATCAATTAAGTGTGTCGAGTAACCATTATTTAGAGCAATTTGTTTTATTTTTGACAGTTCAATTTCGAAATTAACAGCTGATAGTGGGATTTTTACTAAGCGGTGTACCATTGAATGATAGGCAGAATGTTTGTGTGATATCGGGTGGTTTGACGTGTTATGTATAGTTATATCCGTGAATGTCGGTTTACGATAGATGTTAAATTCAATTGTATTATTTATTGAAGTTAGTGTTAAATCCAGAAAATTAATCGATGCATTAATGCCTACCTCTACAGTGAATTGAATGTTTTTATGAAATGAATTTATAAGAAGAAGGAATTTAGTTAGTTGCCGCTCTGTTCCCGTCCAGATACAAAAAATATCGTCTACATATCGTTTCCAAGTGAGAACATTATTTAAGAGTGATGACTTACAATTAAAAATCTTATTTTCTAAGTTATTCATAAAAATATCTGCCAACAGTGGGCTAGTAGGAGCTCCCATGGGTAGCCCTTGGCTCTGTTGGAAGACGCAGTTGTTATACTGGAAATAATTTTGATTAAGGCACATATTGAATAAACGAGACAGGTCATCAATCATATCTTTATCTAAATTAGAGGATTTTAACATATCTACAATTATTTGTTTGCAATCAGTAGTTGGAACATTTGGAAATAAGTTGATTACATCAAACGAAATTAGCTTAGCATTATTGGGAATGAACAAGTCCTTAACTGAATTTATTATTATTATATAAATAACCAAATTAATCTCTCTTATAGTCCTATTCTTGACATATTTCCAGTTAACCGCTCTGTTCTTCCTGGAATTCCCGTAATTACCCCTTCCACTTTGTCCACATCTCCCTCAAACACTTAACATTTTTGTTTTATGTGTCAATATTTTGTGTAGTAGATCAGTTTTAAATATTCTCCTGACGAAGGAAGGGATCTTCCGAAACCGGTAGAGTGAAAATAAAACTATCGTGGTCAAAAACAAATTTATGTGTTTTTATTATAAATTATGATGAGCCACAAAGTGAATGCTTTTTACAATTAATTAAATATTTACTTTTAAATTTGACGCTTTCTTAAAATTCTGAGAAACAACCGGTCTTTAGTTCATGTTATTCTGTTGTAAGAATGAGCATTACAAGTAATACATGAACACTGTTAAAAGCATGGAATAATGTAGACGGAAAACTGAAAAAGCTGGAGCTAGTATCAATGATAAATTAAAAATAATACTGTTTTGGCATGAGAATAATGGAAAGAATGGAGATTTCGGCATTGCGGCTTACCTAGCGGTTTAGAGATGAGGGACTCATATTTCGGGACTGGAAATCGAGTTTTCCGTTTGCTGTCAAAGTGTAAATGGGATTTATTTTTTCTAATAACTCGGTAAAATAAAGTATAAGGCACAAACCTTTGCGCATCACTGGTGGCTGTGGCTCCTTTCCATTTCTAAAAAGGGTTGTAGATTTAGTAAGAAATAAGGTCTCGTTTAAAAAAACTAATGTTTATTTAGTTGCAGCATGCCTTTACCAGTCAGTTGATTTATTTTAAATGCCTCAAAGGAAAGAATCAATCAAGAAATCAGGTCCTAATTCATATGCTGATTTTTAACCTTACCGATACTACCTAGAGTGATATTAGCTGTTAGCGTTTCAGAAATATATTTTTATTAAGCATTTTATTTTTCTGTGTTATCAAGACGAATTGATATATATCAATAGGATTATAAATGGTAAATTCATGATTATATTCATAAATTTTTGAAGATGGAGAATAACAAAAAATGGAATTCGTTAAAATTTATTCATTTGTTCAAAATAAAATACTTTTAACCCTATTTTTTAACATCAAACTTATAAAATGTATCACACACTTATTACAACATGAATGTGCATCTACATAATGCCTACGATACATAAACACATTTATTAACCTGATTTACATACATAGTTAAATGTGTATTTTTTATTGCTTTCTTTGCAAATCTTATTAAATAAAATACAAAGATTGTTAGAATACAATATATAACCGCTATTCGACGTAACTATTACACTGACTTTCTAATATATGGTACCATATACACAAATATTATATTATTTCACATTAGTGTTATGAGTTTTCTAAGACTTTAACCACATAAAAACATTAAATATAATACAAAGTACATTCAATAAAGTTCTTCAAGACACCTTTAGAGATTTTAATTACTATCCAGATATCATCTGTATTTTAACAATTGATAATGTTTTTTAATGTATATTGTTGAACAAAGGGATAGTGAACACTACCTAAGCTTTTTACTGACAGTGGGACTATTCCACACCCATTTTCAGTATGTTGTGAGACGGGAGCTAAGCTCGGATGAGAGGGAAAATGGGGGTAACATGACTCTTCAGATCTGATTACTAAACATTGTTAAAGCTATTTCAAATAACATTTGAACTCTGAATGGTGGTCACTTACCAGTAACATACCGAGAATATCCTTCACTCTGGAACTTGAACATTATTAATATATCATAATAATAACAATTGGATTTTATCTTCAACGGGTTTTGAACTGACATAGAGTAAAGTCAGCAAAAATTAAAAATCAACTTATCAATAACTTAGGAACTATGGTTAAATTCGTTCATTAATTTTGGTCCTTAAAATAAACAAAATGGCAATTTTCTTACTTGCAAAATAATTCTGCAAATATAATTATGAAACCTCAACACAACCCCTTTGATTAATTAAATTTATAACGAGACGAACCGCGCGGGTTGGAGTTGGAATACTTGCGGCCCCTAAATACGGTATCTCTTTCTACATACGGATGCCAACATACATCTCCGATTCGTCACGCAGCTCACAATTCACAAATTAGTAGCCCCCACTCCCGCCACCTACCTGAAGGAAGTACCACAAGCGGCCTATAAAAGCGGAGGCGCGGCCTTAAACCATTGCCGGTCGTTGACTCAAGACATAATAAATACGACATTGTCAAAATCCGTCATCTATGGTTAGTTAGCGGTATTTGCGAGCACGGTCAGAATATTATTCCGACAGTCGGTTTTTTACTTTTACGTAGCCGTCTGACGTTTAGGAATATCAATTCACAGAGAGATGCGCCAGTGTTCCCAGCGTATATCGAATTCTGATTTATTTCGTCTGGCTTTCAACAGGGCAACCATGTTCGGAAAAACGGAACAAAATCATCGGTAGGTACGCCTATCGATCCGATATTGTACAGTTATCGATTTCACTGTGCTAGACACCCTGATGACGAGACGCGTCATCCCTTTCAGCAAGGTTCATGAAGAGTATGAAGAAACATTTTTTTCTCTCTGACCTAGTCCGTAGTTAAGGCGCTTTTGGTCCTTTCAGCAATAGTTATGTTGTTAAGAATATTACTATTGTTTCTCTCTAACTCTCTATACATTCATTTTAACAAATAAATCCTGTTGTAAATTGTAAATAAGAGAGCATTATTATAAAAAACAGAAATCATAAATGGTTAATACTGTTACTATTTTTCCAATAAAGAAAATATTAACTTAACAAACTGAAAAATATAAATAAATGAGGAAATACACTTACCACAGTCCTACTGACTAATATTATGATTATAAGAATACAAGATATATACCTCATTATTTAATTAATACCATTCCTCATCTATGGTAACATATGAACTGCCTCCTGCAGTTTACACCCAATTAATCCATCTAGATTTCGCCGTTTATCCCACATTTTTAGGTTCTATAAATCTGACCCATAATGACAAGCGATCGCTTAATTAGTTTTTGCAATAATATTTGCTATAATATGCCAAAAATTGCTCGAATAGATAATTGGCAAAACAATGGCAATTATCAATATTCGAATAAAGAAAATAAAAATTACCAATGATTTAATAAGAGAGAAAGTAAAATAAAATACACTTACAACTTTCCAGTTTCCAAGTTTTTCAACCATAATTTACCAGTTAATTTTATGTGGCAAAAGACCAGAAAAAACGTTTTCTTTTTAATTCGAGTAAACTGCGAACCTCCCAAGGAATTACTATGTCAATGAACATAACTTAACTTAATACTAACCAGGTGTTGATATTACGTAGTGCGTAAGGTCGGAATATTTTTTTTCTTATTATCAAGGCGTATAATATGGTTAAAACCGCCTTAAACCGGGCTTTAAGATCATCTGAACTAAGCCAAAGCTGAATCGGCGCATAATAATATAATAAATAAAATGGCATGAGTTTATAATATATAGTATAAGGAATCCACAAATATAAAGTCATTAAAAAAATTGGACCAGATTAATTAATAGTGATTATGAACTCCACGGTGCTTGACGAATTTCTCATCCAAGGTGTAGATTTTCGCCCGGCACGAAGATATCTTTTGTTTGATACACCGCCAGGCCGTTATTCCCGAGGTTAGGACGTGGTATTTAGCGTACCGAAAGCCGTGGAAGTCCAGCACTGGATTCCCTAGACGGGACATCACGTACACTGGGCCTGAAAAATAAAATTGATTAGTATCTTGTGGGATTAAATAAGAGTTTCCCACATGAATGCCTGGACACTGACAATCAAGATCATATCATGAAATACAAGTAGAAGTGCTATTGTGTACTATAACGTGTTCCACTATTAGAACACGATAATCGGTGCGTGCTGACAGGGTTTTGTAGTTTCCGGACGTTTGGCATTAGAGCACCGGATGCCAAATCGGAATAATTGAATGACAAAAGCGGAACCTATTTTTTCGTTGATGTCTCATTTAAATATAATATATCGATGGTTAAGAGGGCTGCTGATGAACTTCAAGCATAATTTCCTCCACGTGAAAATGGTTATTTATTTATTTACTAAAGTTCGATAATAATGTACTATGCGGCATCTTTTTCTCTTTTTACAATGTTATTAGGAACTAGGATATATATAAACATTGGAAAAAGATGCCAACGCATCTGTCGGGAATTCATGAGTTCGCCACGACCTCGTCGATTATGGCACAGAAACTTTCAAAATCAATAATTAAAGTTGCCCGAAGACAATGTAACAAAGAAACTAGGACTTTTAGACCATTCCCACCTCACAGATAGGAAACATAATAACCAATTGCGATTCGTGGTCTACCTCATTGGGAGTTTAATCAAAGAAGAAGAAAAGGAGAAAAAAATCCCGTAGGTACAAACATTCTACGTTGGCATTTTCCATATTTTTTACACATTCTTCTCCCTAAATCTCAAGGAATTTCATCACATCACTGGACCCGAGATTAGTGACCTAGCAACCAGATTGTTACAATGTACAAAACCGGTGAGTCATTAAAACATATGTTGCTAAAGAACATAATATTAGGTCGTTGGTTACAAAAAAATATTTTAAATAGAAAGAAACTATTGATTTTTTTTTAAAATAAGATCTACAATATTTAACTAATTTTAATAACAACTTTAATCACGATAATCACAAAAAAACTGAGTCTTGCAAAATACTATTCCGAACAAATATGGTGTTACAAACGTGCTGCGCATTAGGGCAGCTAGTAGATTCCCAGGGTTAGCAGGTCTACCGCTTTGGTGCCACTAGAATGTTTTGTACAAACCCAATTTTTTTTCCATATGTGCTGACATTCATAACGCACCTTTGGAATTTGGGATTCATTTCGGACTCGATCTTGGGCAGTACGAGTATCATTCGAATGTGTGGATTTTTTAGCACGGTATTTGAATGGCGCGCGTGTATAAAGCGTGGTATAAATATAATACAAGTTTGTTTTATTTTCTTATCTTTTTTTAATAAAAAACTTTTTTGGGAAAAGAAAACCGTATTTATTAGTTAAAAGACTTCATATTAATCAGAATATAGAAGAAAATCGTACAACACACTCCTATAAATGATAGACTGTACAACTAATCTACATTCTTAACATATACAGAATTATTAGAAATTAATAACCATTTTCAAATGGTTAATAAGTCGAAAACAAGATAGAAGAACAATAGGTTCCAATTAATTAGAAGAGATGGAAATTCATAGGGTTGTGATATACTAAAGAAGTAATCCACCAAGAGAAGATGTTTTAATCGGCATTTAACAGCCTTTACGAATTTGGTTTTAGCTTACGATTTTTTAGTTGATTTGATAGTTTGTAATAAATTATGCATTTCTTTTGTCGATTTTTTTTATTGAATGTATGAAAAATTATTATGTGTACTTTTAAGTACTTAATTATTGCTTAGGATTTGTAGAGTGGGCATTACGCGCAAAACCCACTCTCATCACAATTTTTGTAAATGCCTAATAATTGCAGGTATATTGAAAATATTTATTTTTGTTTTGTTTCTGCGACAGTGCAACATAACTACTACTTCAACCATGCAAGTAGATTTATGGTATTAAAATTAAGAATAATATTTTATTTGAAACATACTTTTTAAAATTGGTAAAATTACTATTAACAGGGTTTAGAATTTAAGGGTGTATTTCACCACCTCTGAGTAAACTGACTATTAGAGCTACTCTTCGAGTAGCGAGTATTATCTGTTTTACCACCGCTGAGTAACGCTACCGTCAAGTAAATATCCGTTTCAAACTATTCGTCACTCACTCACTCCCATGATAAATAGGGAGCTACATGACGGTGTTGAAACGGTCGTCGGTTTATCGCCAGTGTTAATCCTATGATTGAAGTTACTTGACGAGTAGGAACTCAACAGTTAACTATTTTTTGTAAATTGGTACCGCACAAGAGTCCCAACTGTCCGGAGTTAGTGGGACTATAGTGTGTCCAATTGGGGTTTGTTGTGAGGCAGAAGAAGGGAAGTAAATGAGAAAGAGGAAGGTTGGTAAATACTGGCTATTCAGATCTGGTCACCAAACACGGATAAAGCCATTTCAAGCAACATTCAATGTTCTTTTAGGTGGTGAAATATCCCCTAACAACAGACATTTGTTCAATTCTTTTCATGCTTCTTTTTGTAATACATAGGAGGGGGCGGATGCGTGTGCTGGCCCTTCATAGCGATGATGACTTGGTCCAGTGTCTTTATCCACCCGTTGCACCTGATGTGTTTACTTCTCTGAGAGCAAATCCACCGTTGGGCACCGGCCCTATCCAGCTGGTTCACGTTGTAAGTGTAGCCCTCGTATTTCAGGAGGCGATTGCCGCGCAGAGATCTCACGTAAGATATTCCTGGAATGTTATAACAGAAGTTAATACATTTACGTTTCTCTGAAATGTTAATAATTTGATGACAGCGTTTCTAGAAAGAAGTATTACTACATTAAAATACACAGACTGAAATTTAAAATTCATGTAACATATGTATTAATGCGTATTTTGTAGGAACGCCGAATAAATATACGAGAAAGTGATTCTGGAAATTTAGTAAGAAGAAAAATACTCTTAAATTAGAAAATCATTTCGTAAAGGCCGCGCTGGGAACCATTTGTTGTATAACCAACAACTCTGCCATAGGTGGTGCCCTGCTAAGTCACCAAACGTAGTGGTTCGCAAGATTTTTTGTGACTTAGCAGGGGTGCCCCGGTTCATGGGGTGAGGTTTATTGGATCTTGGCGGCGAATGCGTGTGCCCACCTACTTAAATTATTTCCCTCACGGCCTCTTCACGACGGGCCGGATCGGGAGAGACTGGTTGAGGGAACCCATTTGACCTCTCCAGCAGGACTTTCTCGACCAATCGCCTTGCACCGCAGTGCACCGCGTCCGTCAATCCTGGACACACTGACCACCAGATTCCTACCGACCTTTAATACCTTTTTCCTTTCCTGAACTACCTCTCCTACCTTTCCTTGAAAAGACCATCCACAAAGCATCCCCAAAGATGAGATAGACCCGAGTTAAATTGTTTTCCTCAGGGCCCCCTGTGTAGAGCTATTGTAAAACAATTGTGTGTTAAGAATTAATAATCTGCTCTTTCACAGATGGCACTGATTTAATTACTTTAGTTAAAACGCTTTTTGCTTTAATATTAAGATGAATTGTTTGTGTGTGACTGTAAATACGGAATATGAATGCGAATTTTATTTTATGTGAATACCGTATGTGAGTCCCAACCGTATCGGGCCAGTGAAACTATGCCATCCCACGTTGGGGTATGTTGTGAGGCTGAAGGTATTGGGAATGGGAAGGCGATGGGTAAGAGGAAGGTGAGGGGGGCGTACCAGGCTATTCCGATCTGTTCACCAAACTCGGCTAAAGCCATTTCAAGCAACGTTTCAATTCCAAATGGTGGTCTTACACCAGGACGAAACTGAGAGTATCTTCCACTCTGGAACGTTATGATAAGCAAGATTGTGAAATAAGCAATCAAATAATATTTAAACAATTATTTTACAAGCAATAATTATTCGCCTGAAACACTCATCCACATTGAAAAATCTCCTGATAAAAGATACATGACGCCAACGGGACTCGAACCCGTGTCCCTTCGATTTCCGAACGACAGCTCTGACCACTGAGCTATGGCGGCTTATCTCTTATCCAAGATATAATTCTATTGAATTATTTTATCAGGAGATTTTCCAATGTGGATGAGTGTTTCAGGCGAATAATTATTGCTTGTAAAATAATTGTTACCCTTTGTGCTATGCATAAAAAATCTTAATCTTAAACATTAGTTTACCAAAAAAAAAAATAATAAAATAATATGTACTTGCACACGCCGGGATTTGAATCCGCGACCTCCAGCTTGCTAGTCGAAAGCCTTGCACCTCGACCACGGAAGCCATAAATAGTTTTGTCCAAATACAAATACAATGTAGGATTGAATCACATATACTTTTTTGATTTAATTAGCGCCATCTATGAACTGGCAATTTATGAATAATTAAATTCACCCTTAGTGACGAAAATTTAACGAAAATGTAATGAGATATATTATTATACAGTAAAAACTATTTTATTGAGTTTTTAACACACTTTATACCGTTAAGGTAGATATACCTTTTACGCAGGTTCTATATTATGGGGGGATATTCTAGACGGCTCTCTTGTGGGCCAGAAAGGAATCAACATAAACCGAGTGCTGTAAGATCCTGCGTAGAAAAGTTAACGTCGCTAAAGTAAGGTAACGGTTTGCAGCGCAGTCCATTGTGGAACTTTTCTTTGCAGGATTTTACGGCACTCGGTATATGTCGATTCCTTACCGGCCCATGAGGAAGCCGTCTGAGCTATTCGATTTTTTTATCGTGTACAATCTCTTTTATAAATGTGCCTATATTTCAATATTTTATCAAAAGGTCGCTACATTATAAAAGCTGTAGATCAGGTTAAAACGATAAATCATGTTTTAATCTTCATGAAATATTTCTATAAAATAGTTAATAATAACACACAACAGTTAAAATGCTCTTTTTCAATGACCAGTAAGACTCCACAACCACAATGAAATCATGTACTAGATTTATTGATTCATCCATACAATTTTTAGAAATTCTATACATATAAAAGTTTTTAAATCAATTATGAGACGGATTTTTATCATTTTTTTGTATTTTCTTTATTAAAATATAAAACAACAGTAACCTGCCATAAAACATATTATGGACATGACCATAAGTAAATATTATATTTGTATTCTTCGTTCGTTTGTTCAAAATGTTAAATCTCCGAAAGTTCTTCAATGATTGCTTTGAAATTACGACATATACATACACAACGTTACATTCGAATATGCGTGTGTTTTTATATACCAATATTATAAAGATGTCACAGGTGACAGGTAAAAACATGCTTTTTTGCTATGCGCCGTCTGTTGGACTTAAAAGCAACACGCGCTATTGTTTCTCTATCTAAACAAACAGACTGAGCAACGGCAACGCGTGGCGGGGTGCAGCTAGTGTATATATTTATCAAAAAATTGTTAGAAATATTTTAATGTGTTAAGTATCAGAAAAACGGTGTGAACCTGTCGTGTATATTTTTCGTAATGCAATATAACAAAAATATTTGTATGTGTGCATTTGATAAATATTATTTGAAAAAAAAGATTCGCACATCGTATTCATATTGGAACTCTTATTTTACTATGAAAAAACTACATTTTTTAATGGTTGTGATAATGTTTGAATAAATGACATAAATTATTAATTAATTATTATTTTTTAAGCATTGTAAATGACATTTATTTTTGCGGTTTCAAAAAACGAATATATTTTCAGTCAAAAGTGAACTTTATTTTAGATTACTTATACTTAACATTTCTTACTCATAAATAAAATACATATTTAGTTGAACAAAACGTGTTCATTACATAATAATCATTTTATACCTACATAAAATAGCCTCTGAAGTATCGCATTTATTTAGAAATTATTTCGTAAAAATAGGAAATAACAAACCCTAGTAGGTACCTTTATAAAACACGGAATGCAAGTATTAAAATTAATTGATTTTTAATTCGTTCAATATAAATGTATATTACCAATAAACAAATGTTGGTGGTTTACTGCGTAAAGGTATATACTACATTATAATAATAATAACTATTTAATAAATTTATTAATAATTGAAAATAAAATAGGAAACCATCACCAAAATAAAACTGAAATTTGATAATCTAAATAATAGAAAACAGTAAAGAATAAAATATATCTATGCACGGTGTCCGGAAACGGGTGGGTACACGGAAAAAAACGAGTATTGCTAATTTATTAAGAATTTCTTCAAATTATTGATAATCCGGTTTAAACGGGATATTGCGGGCCGTTTCCCGATAAGCTTTCAGTATATTCCTAACATTTCGGAACACTTGTTCGTGCACCTGCATTTGGCTTGATAATATATATAGACGAAAATATTAGGATTTTTATGAACACGTGTTCCGGTTTCTTGATTATACATCCAGTTTTTATCAGGAAACCTATCGATTCAATCCCGTTTTTTAAACGTTTTTTTTGGCACCTAAAGGGTTAAAAAAAAACTTTTAGAGACGTGTCTACGCTGAAACACGTTTAAAAAAAATTAAACAACTGATATTAACCCCCTGTAGACACCATGTACGTATTATGTATATCTATTTAAAATAAAATATATTAATTTACATAAATCGAATGTTAATAAATTCGGTAAACTTGTCGAATTCCACTGCCTTGAAAGGCTATTTAAAAAAACAACACTTGATTTCAACTTAAATATCGAATGGAGCCAACTAAGTCGGGGTCTTAACTATCCCGCATCCAAATGGGGAAGTAGGTAGTACTCAAAATTACTATCTTCCTTATGTTAGCTTAAATACTTGATATGTCATTTTAGTATTTTACGTATTTCTGCGCAAATACATAGTTTTTTTTTTTTATAAAGAAAGACAAACATTCCCGGGTTACGAATAACCTGACAATATTTGAAAATCTCCTATAACCACCACAGTAAGCTGAAAATGTTGCTTGTGTTGTGATGGAGGACTTAGCCAGCCGAGGAATTGAACATACTACGCCTGGGTGGGCCCCAAACGCGATGTCAACTCGGCCACCGACCGGTAATATATAGTTACCATTTATAATTGGCTGAATAATTGGGATTTCTATAGTTTAAAAGCCCATAGGACAGAAAAATGCATGGGGTCGTCGGAAGACCCACTAGGTTACAGCCGTCTAGTTTGGCATCTCGGCCTGTCAAGAGTTAAGTAAACAAACACACAATGGGTTTTTAGATTATTAGTTTGGATTATTTCAATAATTTATGCGTATTTCCTTACATTCGAAATTAACTTTGATAGAGAAAAAATGGAACTTGAATTTATCTTTTACCATTTTCCACGAAATAAATAGTTATTTCTTGTAGTAATTAAGTTGAAACCAAGTGCGATTCATATTTTTTGTAGCGTATTAAACGTGCCGCGTAATTCGACAAGTTTATTAAAATTTTAAGCAATAAAATAGTATCTCTTTCTAACTCTAGAAAATAACAAATTCAAACATACTATACATAATAAATCTTATTCTATAACAACCAATTTAATGGGACGTATTCGGTATATTTCATGAAATGTATTACAATATAACTCTTCACATAATATGAAGTGTCAAATTACGTGCAAACGGGTGATCGCTTGTAGGAATGTTATTGTTGTCAATCTAACGTATTATCTCTATAAAGGACCATCGTATTCCCGCAAAGAGAGTGTATGAGGACATCATCTGAAAATAAAATTTTAAAAGGTTATAAAATTTATTCAAAAAAATTGTAGATACCATAAAACAGCTGAAGGATGAAAAACCCTTACAACAATGCATTGAATTATAATCCAGGCTCAAGAATCTAGCGAAGCATTCTCATATGTCGCCCCAAGTGGATCGTTATGTTTGGTGACTTAGCAGGGGTGCCCGGGTTCATGGGGTGAATTTTGCCTAGGTCTTGGCGGCGGATGCGTTTGCCCACCTACTGCGTGACGGGTTGGATCCAAAGGGTTCGGTTGAGGGAGACCTTTTGGCCTCTCCAGCCGGACTCGTGGGAGAGATGCATTTTTACTTCCGTCACTCCTGGACACATTGACCCCTAGATTGCTATCATTCACTTTTCCTTCCCAGAACTTTCCCTCATTCATTTTCCTAAAAAGACCCTCCACACAACATCCCCAAAGATGACAGGCTTTCAAGGAATTTTAGTTCCTCTGGGCCTCCTGTGTGGAGATAATTTAAAAGAAATACAAAACAATCGTTATCTATAAAAAGAGGAATAAAAAGAGAGCATATTAACTCATTTCAGACCGCGTGTATGGATGTAAATATGTACAATAAATAATACGTTACTTAGATTTTGTATGTTTACATAATAATAAACACATTAATTTAACACTAGAATGACCGGGTACTGCTCCATACCAATAAAGATCGCGTGAGTGTAATTTTTAATACAAAAAAATAAATAAACAATAATTAATGTAATTGTTTACTTTATTGAATTATGTACACATTTGGTACAAACATGTGTTTTTTTATAATACCCTATGCACTTTCCGCAAACGGGTTTCTTGCAATTATCACATGTGTCATTAGTTCGGTTTTTCTTACATTTCTCATTAATTTGGCACTGTCGTCTTTTAGAAGATTTATTTTTCGGTTCTTTTTCCGCCAGGTCTTCAGGAGCAAACACACCTGTAGGTGGAATGGGTAAAGGTTGTAAACAAACTCAGATTAATAACCCTAACCATCACATTGACATCTCACTCAATCACAAAACAAAAACCATCATTACTTACGGACAAGATGCAAATAACAATGGTAGGGAAGAAATATCCTTTAAAATATCGGGTTCTGTTTCCAAAATCTATACTAACATTGACATCAAATACAACTATTGCATTGCATTTCAATTATTACAACATACCTACATATTTTGCTTTCAATTGACTTTTGTATACAAACAAATTCATATAACGTGTAGACGTTACAGGTTAAAAAAACACAAACTTTCGCGTCAATAAGCTTTATTCAAATGAATAATAATATAATTTCCAACACCGTAGCAAGATATTAAGACCAGAAAAATTCTTAGTAGCAAAAATATTTTCTTTCAAATTTGCAAATAATAGATTAAGGACGGGTTGTTTTACAGAATTTTAACAATTAATCAAATTTCAAAGTTAATTTTCAAGTTCTGTGAAAGTCCTATTCAAGTTCTGTTACTGTGCAAGTACTGTGATACAACCTTCCCGTGATGAAATGAAATTTAACAAAATTTGAATAGAACTCTCGCAGAATTTGAATTTTGCTTTTAAACTTGATTAATTGTTAAAATTCTGTGAAATAACCCGTCCCAAGTAAGTAACAATCTCACTAAAAAAATATATAAAATTTGGTTAACAATTAATAAAATATATGTATCCTTGAATATCTAATTAAAACTACATAACAGTAAAATAGATATGAAATGTGATGTTGAATTTAAGAACTTACTTTGTAAAGATCCTAAGTTCATTTGAGAAAGGGGAATAAACCTTTTCCAGGTATAATTTTTACATGATGACAAATCAACATTTTTAATAATTGATATTATATCACAAAATTATTATAAGAACGACTTTTAAGTCGTAAATATTAAATTTCGACAATTTTGTTTTATTAGGAATAAGTAAATTTACATAAAAATACCAAAAAAACCATTCACATCAATATATTGAGTATCTGATTAAAAATGTCATATCGTGAATTCAATGGAAAAAAAATATTCTCCGAATCTTTGAATGTGAAGATTTCAAGAAAATAAACAATGTAATGGAAAATCTCATCCACGATATTTACTAAGGTCAATCTGGCTTTATAACGAAGGTACCATTAAATTATGTATATAACAAAAGTGATTACATCACATTTAACAATATTCAAGAAAAATATAAAGCTTTGAAAAATTAATTTAAAATACATATTGTAAATATGCAATATATTATTGACTAAATATTATTTTTTTTTAATAAAAACTACAATAATTATTATTGCATAAACAGCCTGACTAATATTATGTAAATAAATTAACGTAATATTTTTAACGAAGACTTAGGTAATATTATATATTATGTAAAAATATATAATATTGCCTGTCTACGTTAAAAATATTACGTTAATGTATAGGGTGGCTTAAAAGTTATCACCCCATTAGAAGATGCTCTCATTTTTGCAAATGACGCCTTGTCATCATGACTTTTGTATATTATATATTTTTTGTAAATAAATATATTCTAAATGTTTAAAAGTAAATAGTGTTTTTCTACCATTATTATACCTGAATGGTTTTGATTGCACCATACTCCAAATTAATCACATAAAAATTGACACAATTCAATCACACGAAATCACTAATAGACTTTATATTATCATAATATAAATTTGACACTTTTTCTCATAATATTTTGTAAATATTTTATGTGGAATGTATAAAAATATATCTAATTCAATTTTGACAAGCTTTAAGGAATGTTGTACGGTTAAGGTTAAGGTTAAATGGAAGACATTTAGTGGTCGAAGTAGTGGAAGTTATTTATTATAAAATGAAAATTATTTTATTAAATTGTGAGATCTTTTTTGAGTTTGAGATCATTGAAATAGTACAGCATAATATTCGATTCATTTTATATTAGGTAAATGGAATATCATTACCAAATTTTCAGTCGTGAAGGCAAAGAGACTAATATGATTTAATAAAAAATTATTTATCCATAAATTCTAAACACAGTTCGTTAATTGGGTTTTATTGTTAAACAATGAAATGAAACAATAAATTGTTGCTAGTGAAGTGCCCTGCAATTGCACATTATTATGAAATAAAAACAGATTTTGAATAGAACTACCACATAACTTGAAATTTGATGAATTGTTCAAATTCTGTGAAACAACCCATCATTAATAATCTAAGGAAATCAAAGCACGATAAAACCCCAATAAAGTTTCTTTATCAGAGTAAATTTGATTGTATTTTTTTATGTGAATACCGCACAAGAGTCCCAACTGCTACCAACAGTCTGGAGCCAGTGAGACTATGACATCCATAATTGAGGTACATTGTGATGCTGAAGGCAGTGGGAAGGGGAAGAATATGGGAAAGAGGAAGGTGGGGGAGAACCTGGCTATTCAGATCTGATTACCAAACATGGTTAAAGCCATATCACGCAACGTTACAATTCTGAATGGTGGTTTTACACCAGGGCGATACTTAGAGTATCTTCCAATGCGGCAAGTGTACTATACATTATTTTAAATGAATGAAATGTGAACACACATTCATTAAATAAAATTTTCTTGCGCACGCCGAGAACTGAACCGCGATTTTCGGATTGCTAGTCGAGAGCCTTACGACTACGTAGATGTCAATTTCTTAATTGAAAACGAGTCTAGCTTATACTGCACTTTTTACTTACTAAGGTTACGTGCTTTGTAACCGCACACTTACATGAAATTATTGTCAATCGGACACAAAATAAAAAATGGACAGAATCTTATATCTTGGGGCTTTTGGGAATTTCCTGACTAATCACCTGAAGAAGTTGCGTGGTAAGGGCGTGAACCAAAACCTCCTAGATCACAAGGCCGGGACACTGAATCAAATCAGCCTCCTAACTTGTGGGAACCTTAAAAAATGTTTTTTTTTTAAATGAACTAAAACATTAAAGATATTTTAATAAAGAAATAAAAATTGAAAAAATATACGTAATTTTTTGTAAAATCCCATACAAGTTAGGAGGCTGCTTGTGTCCCGGCCTTGTGATCTAGGAGGTTTTGCGTGAACACGGCAATCATATAGTATGATGAATCCTTTCACCAGCGATTGTAAAAGCTCAAACCCAGCGGAGAATTGAGAAAAGGAACCGTCGGTCTCCAGGGCTTGCGAGGGTAGTGCGTGTGCACGTCCTTGTGCGCCACTACCGCGTTGTCCCGCGTGTGCACCACTGCCTTGCAGCCCTTCCCCCCGTGACTGGAGCAGGCCCAGCGACAGCCGCCTACCATGGACTTCTTGTGCAGGTAGTAGGTGTAGTCCTTGTAAAGCAGCAGGGTCGTGCCGGTGCGGGATAGTATGAACTTCACTAAAAAATACACATTCATTAGTCAAAATGAGAGGGTTTTAGAATCGACTACTATCATACTAAAATCTAAAAAATATACACTTGTTTAGCGCGAAATGCAAAAGAAACAAAAACTCTTGGCTCCTGTCGAAGGCCAACTAAAAACTAATTGTTACAAACAATAATCATTAGCCTGAAACACAATGAAAAAATCTTCCGAGAAAAAATAAATGTCGCCGACGGGAATTGAACCCGCTCATTCTGATTACCGGTCAGGTGCACGGAACCACTGAGCTACGTGGTAATAAATAAATTGAATTAAATGGGAATTGAATTGAATTCAAGTGAATCAGATTTCAAAATTGATATTCATGTTCCGTGAAAGTTCTATTCAAGTACTGGGTAAACAAAAAATAGTGACACGGTTAATACGCACTATGCAATAGAAAAACCACTGTGTAACAGTTAGATAACAATGAGAAGTCAGTTAAGCAATTTCCTGAAATGGAAAAAGTGCATTTTCGTAGCTATTTCTTAAAAAGCGTATAATTTGACGTCTTTTCTTTACGCCGTATTTTGACATAATAATTTTAAATTGTTTGTTTATGGCCAGTTTTTTAAATTTATTTTATTTTTTTAATTAAACCCAAACTGACAAACTATTCAGGTTCATATTTTTGTTTAAATAAGAGAAGGAAAAAAAACTAACTTTGACATCAATAACAATGGCCGCCAAGTAACAATCGTTTTTAATTTTATTAAAATGATTGATTTTTCATTTCGGGAAACTGAAATATTTATTTCTCATTACTATCCAACTACTGGAAAGTCTTTTTAAAATAAAAAAGTGCTAATCAAGCGTGTCTCTATTTTCTGTATATTTAACAAATTCTTTTATTTTTTCATCATGGGCAGGTTGTTACACAGTACTTGGATATTAACAGAACTCGAATAGGATTTTCACATTTCATTAACTTTGAAATTTGATGAATTATTTAAATTCTGTGAAACAACTAATCTTTAATACAGTTTTCTGCCTATCTAGATTACTGTTTTATCGACATGCTCACGGTAGCTTTGTGTGTGGCATGGAAGAATATACTTCCATGTAACAACAAAAATAACACAGAATATCAAGAATTTTACAAACTGATGAGAAATCAATTTATTACGCCAATCTTTAAAAGAACTCAAATGCAAAACCATTAAGAATCGTGGCTCTCTTATCAGGCACAAGAGCTCCTCTTTTCTGATAAGGTATACATGACCAATTATGAACCTTAATATTATATTTTGCAAAATATGTATGTATTAATGTAACCCATATGATCTGTATTAAAATAATAATAATAAAAAAATAAAAATGTAGTATGGGGAAAATATGTGAGGATTTTTTTTTTCATTTATGGCCGGCAACCAGGGGGTTAATTGACTTTTAATATAGGTACATAATATACAAATACGTTACCCGCATCACTAGACGATGACTATTCTGATGCGGGTATGGTCCGTTTTGAGACCGATTGGATGCGGCATTCAAAAAATGAGAGGAACGTAGTTGTGTTTGGGTTAAGTTAGTCTAAGAAGGGAATGCACAACGCGATAGTGAGCATAACGATACAGTCATCAAAAACTTTATTTTCAATTGTATTTTGTATCTGTGTAAGAATCATATATTGGATAACCAACACCTCTGCCATAGATCACCCCAAGTGGTTCGCTATGTTGGGTAATTTAGCAGGGGTGCCAGGGTTCATCGGGTGAGATGTGTTCAGGATGCGCCTCCCCGCTGCCGGGCGCGCCGGATCGGGAGATGCTGGTTTGGGGAGACCCTTTAACCTCTCCAAATGGTCTCTCACGACCCATCGCCTTGCGCCGAACCGCGAGAGATAGATCATTCGTCCTTCACTCCCGGACTGGTCCCTACATTCCTACCCAACCTTCATACCTTTTTCTTTCCCAGAACTTTCTCTCCTTCCGTTCCGAAAAAACACCCTCCACACAGCATCTCCAAAGATGACATAGGCCCGAGGGAAATTATTTTGTGTGGGGTTATTGCAAAAAAAACACATTTAAGTACTATTTTTTTTCTTAATCTACATTTTTTTGTGCGTTTGTCAGGATAGCAATGATGGTGATGATGATGTTTCTTGTGGTGATATTTAGCAAAAAAAATAAGCTTTAAGCACGAAAAACTAAGTTTACCAAAAAAAGTAAAAATTTAAAAGTTATAATATTTACCTTAGTTAAATCTGGGGATGGATGATTTCTAGGTCAGTTCTATTCTGCCAGGAATTTATATAATTTACAATAAATAAACAAGGTACTTTAAAAAATATTTTATTTGTACAATATATACAGTTTAATTCATTTCGCAATTGCAATTACAATGACGCGTAGTGGGCCAAAATTTGGGTGGTTATTTTAAATCTCCGTATCTTTGAAAGTAATAAAAGTTTCTGTGTCTCGCCATTATCGATTCACCAGCATCGATTCGATTCATAGTCATTATAAATAAATTGGTACTCTCATTGGCATTGAACATATAATATATTCAGTAAATATGAAATAAAATAAATCTTTTAACTATATACAGTTTTACTCTCGTCGTTCGTATTGGAATAAACTTTGAAATGATGGATATAATTATAGGGTCATAATTAAATCTAATATCGAGTCATTGTGTGATATCTATTAAAATATTCAACCATGTGAAGAGGAATTGAACAAAACTTGCATATATAGTACGTCCAACTTTTTTCTCGTGCGCGGTGCACACACGACATTCGTTGAGGGTATTTCTTTTTTCCAGAAGAATATATAGATGTTGTAAGCGATGTTTTGTGATATCCATAGATAGTCTTTCAGTAGGGTCATTTGAGCAGTCACAGCGCCCTTGAGGTGATTTTGCACAAAAACGACGCTATACAAGTCATCCAATTATTATTATTATTATTATTAAAGGTAGTCGGTCCTGTTTCTTGAGCACCTTTTTTGCCAACCCAAATCGTATTCATATTTTTTGATATCCGGTCCCCAGTATCATCACATCATCGTCTTCATCATCATCTCATCGCATTGTCTTTTCGACGAATAAAAATAAAATATTATTTAAACAACAACAACATTGCAACAGTCTCAGATATTCGTAATCTCGGAATAACCCATGATAGTAAACTACAATATAACCTTCATATACATCAAATCACAAATAAAGCTGCTAAAATGTTAGGTTTCATCATAAGAAATACAAAACTTTTTATCATTAAGCAACTCTACTTTGCTTATCTTTCTATCTGGAGTATGCATAAGTTGTTTGGTCTCCATTTTACAAAATCCACATAAACAAAATCGAAGCAATTCAAAACTAATTCTTAAAATATCTTTGTTACAAGTCATTTGTAAGATTTAATTATTATACAGAGGCAGCTTCATACTTTAAAATTGATTCACTGAGTGTACGGGGGCATCATAAGGATGCATCATTCCTGTGTAAAGCAATTAACAATAATATTCAATGCCCAGAGTTGCTAAACAAGATTCCATTGAATGTACCTGCGCGTTCAACACGCTCTTGTGTCCTGTTCAGGGTTGATCAATGCAAAAGGAACTCTAAGCAGAATTCTCGCCTAAATGTTTAAATTTTCAGTTGCGAACTTACCAAATACAAGAGGTACATAAAAGAATATTTCTCTGATGGTTTGTGAATAATGTTATGTCTCTATTGTTTATATTTCTATTATGATTTGATTTATATCTACAACCTCTCTCCATGGCTATAAATGTATTGTTTTGTAAATTTTTCGTTTTATATAATCTTTCATTTTATATAATCTTTTGTTTTGAATAATTTTTTAAAAATTCATATTCCTATCTTACAAATATAATTTACTTATTCCATACTATGCTGTCTCAGTAGAGGTAAAATCACAAGAGGAAATGCATAATTGGTTTTATTTTGGCCATATAATACTTATGCACAAAAATATTTCTCACTAACACTCTGCGTTTTTAAGTTCCTAAAGTAAGCCCCGAAAACTATTAAAATCAAGTTTTGTTCTATTATTTAAAATGTTATAGGTATGAAACAAATCACAGTGTATCTTTAAATACAACTTAAGAGAGAGATTTTTGTTCTATTTCAAACGAGTCGTGTTTTATTAAATATTTTAACTGTTTTCGCTTAATTGTTATCGGTTTTTAATATTAGCGCGCTCTCTCTAACATTCTTATTTATATATCTCCATTTCAAACCATCTTTCAACGCTTACTACGGAGCCCTAACAGAAAAAGGAATAGTTTGACCAGATTTTTAATAAATTAACAATATTTTATCAGCGAGTATTCTCCGTGTACACCCTAAAAGCATTTAAGAGAGCAAAGTTTAATAAAAACATGACGGCTATGGAATATTATGAAAGATAAAGCTCGGTCCAGACATGTTCTTTTGTCCGTACCGTACCTCCGTTTCGTACCAGCGTCGCGATCAAGAACGCTAGTTTGGACGCCCGTTCGGTACGGTACGGTGGTACGGCATCTCGATACGGATAGAGGTACGCTCCGATCCATCGCGAGTCGGTTTTTCGGCCCGTTCAAAGGCGATACGGTACGGGTCTGCGCCAGTCTGGACGTGTTCGCGGCGTGCGACATCTTTCTCTGTTTTTGAACAATTCTAACTCCCACCAACGTCGCCTTTTTTGTTTTTTTTTCGTTATATTATTGTGAATAACAATGAAGGACGCGCAAACAATCGTCAAATTCTCAAACACTTCCGCAGTCGACGACATGGTGTGAGGAAATGAACACGCTATGATCGCAGCGACGTTACGGAGATACGGGCTTTTGATCGCGACGCGGATACGAAACGGAGGTACGGTACGGACAAAAGATGATGCGTCCAGAGTTTTTGGATCGCGACGCTGGTACGAAACGGAGGTACGGGACGGACAAAAGAACATGTCTGGACCCAGCTTAACGGTCCGCGTGATCAACCCCTTTACATGCAATCACACATTAAGGATTCATTCAAGTCCTGGATCCAATTCCTAGAAGCCACTGAATCTTTTTCTGTCTTTTCTTTCTCAAATCTTTCGTATAAGTGTCGTCAATGATTAAATAATTCAATTTAAACTAGCAGAAGCTAATCGTTTTTTTTTCGAAATATTTATAGACCTTTGCGGAAGTACTATATTTATACAATGTGCCATACATTAAAATACGAATTTAAGGAAAAAGAAATTATATATAATTGTCTTCCTTCTCCACTTTATATCCGTGATACAAGCGGACAAGAATTAAAAAGCTTTATAATAACATTTGAAGCAACCGGAATTCTTTCAAAAAAAGAAAAAGAGAGGCCCTTTCTGGTACAAACTTACACCCAATAGATAATTTTGGAGGCGGGTTTGGGTACCCCGGGAACCATTTATTGTATAACCAACACCTTTGCCATAGGTCACCCCAAGTGATTTAGCAGGTGTGCCCGGGTTCATCGGGTGGGGTGTGTTGAGGATGCCTGGTTTGAAGACTGGTTTGGGGAGACCCTTTGACGTCTCCAACTGGTCTCTCGACCCATCGCCTTGCACCGCAGTGGGAGGGATATATTCATATATGCGTCACTCGGGGACACACTGATCTCTAGATTCACACAGAAATTATTTTCCTCAGGGCCTCCTATGTGGGGTTAGTATAAAAAAGTAATTATTGAACTTTTCTTCATAATCAAACTCGGCCTCTAACGAAAAAGTCTGCTGGTATGCTGCTGCGGAATTCTGCTGATATGCTGATGCGGAAGAATTCAAAGAACACTCACCTAACGGGTGAAAGTTTACACAACAGAATTCCGGTTGCTGTTGGATCCCCCGACGTATATTATAAACAAAAATGTTTAATATTCCTAAAATAATGCTCACATGTTTTTTTTAACAAAACAAAAAAATAACTCTAATATCGAGTCATAGTGTGATATCTTTCAAAACAATCACCCCTATGAAGAGGAATAGAACAAAACTGGCACATATAGCACGTCAAACTTTTTTTCTTGTGCTTTTTGCAAACACGACATTGTCGTTGAGGATTTTTCTTTTTACCGAATGTCACTATTTTTTGTAAGCGATGTTTTGACATTTCCATAGATAATCTTCCAGGGGGGTCAATATACGGAGTTCTTCTTATCGTTTGAGAGTTGGTTGGTGCCGATTCATCAGCAGGTTCTTCAGCACCTGTTGTTATTCCCGAAATCCAAATCCCACCCAAACGTTCAGTTCCCTGGTACCCTGCAATATCATGTAAAAATTATTTGTATTTAAAGTTACGCATATTGTGCCGCCGATAGACTGAAAAGCATTGCAGAACAGGAGAAAGTTTTTTTTCGAAATATTGATTGACTTTTGCGGAGTTTTGTTTTCTTTAAACATTCCATAGTCTTAAAATCCGATATACCTAAAAGATGCCATAAATTAATTGAAGTATTTATAGGGAAAGAATAATATGTTTTCTCTCTCCGTATGGGCGTATATTATAAATTATTGAATGCACACAAAAATAAAAACCCTACATATTTATTATTTATTTTTTTATTATTTTTTTAAATAATAAAAATATTATTATAATTTATAAATATTATCGTAATTTAAAACAACAATAAGTAAACAAATATATATTTTAAATATCGGTTGCGTGGTCCCCACGTGCGTTGGAAGTGTACTTTGTGTAATGAATTTAATTTTAAATTCCTGGTAAAAAATATTTCAAATGCAACAATATTATTTATTTATTTGAGACACAAGAAAAAAATAGCCTCGTTTGGTCCTGTGCGGAGAACCACACAGTTTTTAAAAGTTATGATGTTGTCGGGTCACGAAAAGAAAATATGCAGATATTACTGGAGAAGATCAAAATCAATATGACATAATGGAGCCGACCAAAGAAAGGCCGGTAAAACCAATGGTTGTTGGAAGACCATTTGCACTAAAAAAAATACATGACCATAAAACAAATGCGTCAACTTTCCAAAAAAACAAGAAACGTATCAACACTTACCAATAAGAACCAACTGAAGAAATCAAATACTTTAACTCCGCCAAATAAAAAAATGAAGACTTGAGGTTATAACGATAAATCAGTTTTCACAAAAAACATAAAAGCTAGACTGCCAGATTCAGAACAACACGATAGAGTTGTAGCATGGGGAATATTAACAGCACAACATCCATCGCAAAAGAGGAAGTGAATGTAATTTGACAACATTGAACGGGAACACGTTGTGCATAGGCAAATTGATGTAATTCCCAGTGGCGCAATACTCGAAAGCACGAACGAAGAACGATGACGACCATACAGTAATTCAAAGTGCAGAGCAAGAATCGAACCTACCACGAGAGAGGTTCTATACAAAACTGACCATCGAGATATACAAGAGAACGATGACAAAGGAAAATACTGGAACATGAATTCATTCAATGCGAGAATTCATTCGTTCTGTAAATTTCAAAAATTGTAAGATTTCGTTATGCACACCGTTATACTAGGAATATTATTGGCAAGTATGATAATATTCAAAGCACGGTATTATGCACAAGGAAACTTTACAAGCTTTGCAGTTATACATGGTTTTTTTAACAACCCCATTGACCCTGCTACACCAAAAGCAGCGCTGGCGACGTGCCTTTTGAGCAGGCGTGGGGTCGTTGCCATCGCCAGCCTGCGGCGTGTCATTTATCTCGGGGAAGTGCGTATAGCCAGGGATAAAGCGGGAAGAGTGAGAAACAGCCCCGCGGAAGACCTTGCCTCCACGCTGGCCTCCGCGTCGCCCTCCGCGTGCTCCCCCGCGTCCAGACGGTGGAACAGCTTGCGGCAGCCCGAATTTGGAGTCTGAAAATATCACAAATTTCGAAACTTTAAGAATGCAAGACTTATGTAAACCAAGTTTCTTAGAAATAATTCGCCTAGCCAGCTTCTTCGCCACTGGCATTCCGCTTCACCGACACTAAAGACCCATGCTGAAAATATAAGAACTCTTAGAAAGCCATAAAAGCAGTACATAAAATAAAATATGCTTTTGAGAGTCCAGAATCGCTCGCATTGATATGCTTTCGGATTCCAATACGTAATACTAGATTTATATCAGTGCAGAAATTCTCTGACTAACTACCATATGTGTTCCTCGTTGCCCAAAATATCAATGAAGGTAAATAATAACAATTCCAAGTCAGTGGACATCTTGAATTTATCACTAAATAAATACAAAAGCTTGTTACTGAGGCAGTTCAGAAAATTAAATATAAAAAGTAAGATTAAAATACATAAAAATGTTTCAAAAATAAAATAAATATTTTTACCGCCTTCGCCGCTGTCGCTCAAAACATTACACAATTAATTGAATTACACAAAATCAGTCTCACCTCCTCTAATATTAAAGCCGGGTTTAGATCAGCTTCCATTATGACGTCTTCAGCACCTCTGCTGCCGCTACCGTCAGAGTCAGCACTATCAAGCATGTCGAAAAATTCTTGAAAATTCTTGATACCAAACATTTCCAAAAAAAAAAAAAAATAAAGGTTTAATCAAACTTGTATACCACTGAACTACAGAAGACGAAACATTGAAGTTTCGTTGTTGTATTTCGATAATTAAATCGAATGTCCGGCTGATTAAACATCAAATCTCGCCAGCTTATTTTATAAAGGACAAAAACTTTACAATGACCTACCAAAAGCCTTAAATTAAGCCACAAGTCTTAAGGACGGGTTGTTTCGGAGAATTTGAACAATTCATCAAATTTCAACGTTAATTTGCGAGTTCTGTGAAAGTCCTATTAAAGTTCTGATATTATATCATTATAGGCTAGTTGCTTGACAAAACTGAAATAATAACAGAACTAGAAAATATCTTTCACAGAACTCGCAAATTAACGTTGAAATTTGATGAATTGTTCAGATTCTCCGAAACAACCCGTCCGTACTTTTCGTGAGGTATGTTAGGTAAATTCATAAAATTTCAATGTTTATTTCCAATACGGTGAAGGTTCTACCCAAGTTTTTTACTATTTCATTATTGGCCAGTTGTTTCACAAAACTGAAATAATAACAGAACTTGAATAGAACTTTCACAGAACTTGAAAATCATCTTTGAAATTTGATGAATTGTTCAAAATTCTGTGAAACAACCCGTCCTAACATTATCTGTCTCGCAAACACACTCAGGTTTATTCGATTGTTTGACATATCTAGATCTAGAGCAGTCTTTCTCAAAGTGGGCGATAACGCCCCTTTGTGGGCGCTGGAAGCTTTCAGGGTGGCAGTAGAAAGTTCAAAGAAAATTAGGGGGCGTTAAGGAAATCTAGATGGACGACGGCAGACAAATTCTATCTATGAAAATCCTACGGAATCTGGCTGAATTATATAATAATAATTTGTTTTACTTCCGTATAACGAAACATTTTAAAAATGGAAATACCAGATTGGGTGTAGGATCGTTTTTCAAATGTCAACACAGCAGGATAATCCCGGTTAGGAGAACAACGTTTAGAACTGACGACAAACGAAGAATTAAAAATTAAGTCCAAGAATGGCTACCATAAATGTTGGCTGCAGAAGCGAATCTTCCAATTGTACCCTGGGTTATGGTCGGTTGTTCAACGATTTCAGATAGCATCCCCATCGTCGTATTTGTATGAACGTAGATTTAGTGCTGTAGCAACGTTGCTAGCTAAAAAGATATATTGGCTACAAGGTACTGAACGCAGCGACTTCGGCTGTTTTAAGTGAATTCGAGCATGGCAAACTCGCCGAAATGCAACAGATTCATCTTTCACATTTGGATGTTTTAAGTTCAAAGCCTTCTTTTAATGTAAATAAAAAATACTTTTAAATATGATTTCGTAGAGTTATATTTCCTCTAATTGAAACATTATTTGATCTCAGAAATAAGATTTTGGTCACACCCTATCTATCCTATTCTTATAATAATGCATGTTTAAAAATTATATTCGCATCAACTATTTTTAAGATACGCAACAGATGGTATTGTAAAAAGGTGAGTTAATAGATTTTTTTGAATCTCAAAGTGGGCGGTGGTCGAAGTTTGAAAACCTGTGGTCTAGAGCAAGGTGGATGGTTGTGGGGGTTAGTCAATACAACGAACATCCCGTTCACTGTAGTGGTACGCGCTCGGCATTTCAACCTGGAGTTGACTGAGCACTTCCACTTCATCTGGCCATCCTTGTTCTGCTGCAGGAAGTAGAAAGAGCTCTGCTACACCTTTTGGAAAGTATGAATCGGGCTGGAAATAGAAGAGCTTTATTCAGTTTAATAGGAGAATACAATAACTGATTAAAAAATTTTGATAAACAATTCAGTTCATTTATTACCTATTTCTTTTTACCAATAGATTCGGGAACCTCGGTTCGTTAGATTTTTTACAGACAAGTAGACATCCCAATCGAACATCTTTTTGTGATTTAAATAAATGCTATTAACAACATTTCAACTGTTGTGTCAATACAGCAGTAACGATTTATAAAAAAAATATTTTTGAACACTACAACGGGATTATTAAATAAATTGACAATTTTAACGGTAAACACAATTAGTATTTATTTTGGGTACAATCAATTTGCAAGTGTGACACGTATTTATAGCAGTTCAACAATAAGACAGTTTAATAAACTTTTACAAACACTTTATGGGTTCACTGAGGAACAAGTTACACCTGTATCATTCCACACAAAGAAACTTAATATGTTAGCTGAACTCCGAAATTAGACGGTTTACGAAGCGTCTCTTGGGTCAGACCTGCCAGAGGTTCACTAAAGCAGCACTGGAAGTACCGGGAAGTAACTTCCTCTTATTACTGAAACATGGCCTATTTTAGGTCATCACAGCTACGTCATCCGTTCCAGGGAGCAAATCTGTAAGCCAGCGCGGTGGGGTGAAAAAACTAAACAATAATACCCCTAGTTCTTAGTTGGAGACGATTAATAACAGACGATGCGATCCGGGAATGAAAAAGCAGTCGAGATCTCGGAAATTTGCAAAATAATTCGATGGTTTTTATATAACACTTGTTTATTATTAAGCGTTGTAGTTAACAGTTCCGGTGGCATTTTTTAAAACTTGTTTACCAGAATTAAACAATATCATAAGCATATTATTAATGTGTATGTGTGTATGCGTAAGTGAGTGAGAAAAAATCCTAAGAAAATATGAATTTCTTGACGTAAGTGTGGGTATAGATAATTTAACCGGATTTTTGACATATTTTTTTATTGTATGTATGAATGTTCATTATTTGATAATGAATATAGAGAAAATGAAGGTGATGTAGTAGCCTTATTGGTTTTCTCTCTACTAGAGTCTCTAGTGGATTTTGAGTAGCAAAAAAAAACAGTATTACCCCTTTAAACCAGCCTTTATTAAAATAGTAAAGTTTTTCTTTGGATCAATTAATTATAATAAGTAGAACTTAAATTTTACATTAAAATAATAAACTCTTAATAGATAACAATAATGAAGTATCCAACTAAACAAATTCAAAACAAAAAAAGTGAATACCAAAAAAAAATCAAAAACAGTTAATTGAATATTCGATATAACATAATTGATGCTTGAGATTTATTTTTTACAGTTTACAATATAATTTTGGATTTAAAAAAATGCAAACAATAACATAACATTATTGTTATAATACAATTAAAAAATAATCGTGTAGAATTGATAACTCATTGTCTAACGCAAAACAAAACCTTTAAACGAGATTTTTTGGTATTTTTCTAAGATTTCATATTTAATCTATAAACTAATAACTAATAACACATATTTTCAGTATCATAAATTCAGCAATGATATGTGTTTGCTTAAACAAACAACCGATTGGCATTTTACATAAATCGGCCAACAAAACATAAAAATACACTTTTAATGATCAGTATAAATACCGAAAAAAAATAAGAAGCATAAAGTAGAACAAGTTGTTACAAAGTCATAGATTTTTATTGTAGTTCAACATATTTCGGTCCAAATAGTGTAAAATTGTTGTAACTCAATTCTAAGCATTAAATTAATCAAAGTAAATACTTATCATACCTACAAAAACAGCCTTAAAAAGAAGTTCCGGAAATAATAAATCGTGGGTCGGGTGTGAATATGTCAGATCTTCAAATTCATTAGATTTTTGCTTCTTTCAATCAATCTTCTTGTAAATCAAAACCGATTTAGGCAAAATAAAATAAAATATTGTTTTATTACGAATACGCCTTCTCATGCAGAGAAAACTACGACTTTACTGATAACAAGGACAAAAATAACTATTGCTAATTTCTTAAGAATCTCTTCAACTTATTGGTAATTCCAGTTAAAAACGAGATTGCCGGCGTTACGAACAGATGGCCTGATCTATCTTTATGCATCGTTGTGATATATTATCAAGGCAAATCGATAAAACATTCTTAAATTTATGTTTTATTAATAAGGCCTATTAATTTATCGTCAGGGCAAAATTGATTTTTCTCCGTGTAGGTTTTTCTGCAAGTTGATAGATTAATTATAACATATTGTGTTTTTTTTAACAATCTTCACACCCCGACCTATGAATTTATTACAGAATATAACAATTGTATTAAAACCTTCATTAGCATTATTCTTCTGGTCTTGCCACGAGGTGTTAATAAATAATATCTAATACCAATAAATACATTATGAACAGGGTAAGTTTGACAGCGTATTGACTTTTAAACAGCCTTACACGTTGTTAAAGAACATCCCCGCTGGGTTCACAAACAACTTGTGGCATTGTTCAAAAATTTGGTGAGGGTTGAAATGCTGATTATTATTAATGGTATTATTGTCAGCCAAGTGAGTGTGACAGTTCTTGTTGTCGATGATTCTGTTGCCGAAGACATGGATTCGAGCCCTACAGCCAAACCGGCGCCTGTTGCAGTACCACCTGGTCACCCCCTTGCTCGATCTGCTGTCATAAAGGAACTTTTGCCCCTCGCTCATCACATATTGGAAACCCCTGTTCGACAGTAAAAACTGTGCGACTAAAATTAAAAGAAAATAAAAACTATAGAAACTGAATAAAAAATCAAAGCCAGGGATGTCAACGTACTTAATAAAGTCATCCAAAAAAGTAGCTTGGAGTAAGAGAGTATATTATTAAACAAAGCGAAAATCAATAACAAATAAAAATTATTATTAGAGAAACCATTAAAAACTATGTCAGTATTATTAATATAAAATAAAGTAAAAACACAAGATTAAAACTAACTTCTGAAAACATTGTTGATTATAAAAAATGTACTTCGAATGTTCGAGAAAACCAATATTTTAAAACGGTAATAATCATCGTCAATCAGTGCATTATAGTCCGATTATAATATATTATAAAAGATTAAAATTAAAAAAATATTACTATTACTTAGAAAAACGTGCTGATTAATCATAATAAAAAATATAGTTCCTATACAAGGATAAGAAAACCACGAAAAATAAAAGTAGTAAAAGTTATCTAAAAATATTACTCTAAAAACACAAACTGATTGTCAAACTACCAAGGTATAAAATGTAGAAGTAGTGACACTTATCGAATAATGGATTTCTTTTTCATATCGACGGGATGCGAGTGGTTAATTTGACTTTTGATGATATTGTTATTCTTGACGTGCAGCCTAGATTTGCATCCGAATCGCCTCTTGTTGCAGTACCACCTCGACACCCCTGTTCTGGAAGTTTTGTCCTTCAGGAATAAAAAGCCTTCGTTCAAAATGGATAGGGCCCCTCTTTTGGACATCACAAAGCGAGCAACTAAAATAAAAGAGAAAATAATGTTGGAGTAATGTTCACAAGTTCATTGCAATAAAGGTTAGTTTGTTAGTTGCTGGTTACATGCATTTAGTTGTGTGTCTTCGTGGGTGTGGTTCCTTCGATAACTTAACAACCCAATCCTACCTTCAAAAACTAGTGGACATTTCGGGCACTGGAAGAGAGCCACTGCTGAACTGTTTCTCCTTGTTGTTGTCGTTGTCACTCAACTTCTGTGTCGACCAAACTGACGTTAATTCGCATTCACTTTTCTGCAACATGTAAAGCTCCTAATAAACAATAACAACATTAATAACTGGCTGTACCCCGCCACGCGTTGCTGTGACTCAGTCTGTCTGTGCAAATAGAGAAACAATAGTGTGTGTTGCTTTTACATCCAACAGATGACGGTGTTTTTTTTAAAATACATGTTTTTACCTGTCACAGGTGATATCTATATAATATATAAAAACATCAAAAGTGTTCTACCACTGCCAGTTTTAATTCAGGTCTGAAGGGGTTAAAGGCGCCTAGCGATTGTTTCGTCAGGATGCATGATACTTAAAGGTGCCTGGTTTACATTTCAACAAGACAAATGTTTCTCAAAGGCGCCTGGCGTATGTTTCAACGAGACAAATGTTTCTCAAAGGCGCCTGGCGTATGTTTCAACGAGACAAATGTTTCTCAAAGGCGCCTGGCGTATGTTTCAACGAGACAAATGTTTCTTAAAGGCGCCGGACGTATCTTTCGATTAGAAAAATGTTTCTTAAAGGCACCTCACGTATGTTTCGACAAGGCAAATGTTTCTTAAAGGCACGTGGCGTATGTTTCTTAAAGGCACCGGACGTATCTTTCGATTAGACAAATGTTTCATAAAGGCACCTGGCGTATGTTTCGGCAAGGAAAATTTTTCATCTCGCGCTTTTATCATTTGTGGTACATGAACATAAATGAGATAACAAATAATAAACCTATAAAATAGAGCGAGAAAACCTTACTCAATTACGAAGACCGAGAAAAATTATAATGGAAAAGGAAAATGAATGCATAACACCAACTTAAGTAACAAACATATTTATTTATTCGTACAGATTTATAATAATTATTACTCTTATTATAAGACAAGACATACAATTAAGAAAAATAATACGGAACCCTGAAGGTATATTCATAAGTTAAATTATAACTTATAGAATGAATTGCATGTTATTTTTAATACAAGTTTATGTGGCTTACCAACATCAACATGGTTATACTAACACAGTACTTAAATTAAATTAAAGATTAAAATAAATATTTTGTATTTCACTAACACCCTGATCACAAATTAACCATTTCGTAGGTATAATAAAGCTTTACAAACAGTAAGTTGTAGTTAAATTATGTACCTATAATAAAACTCTAATGCGACACATGTAGTACATAACAACAAATATAGATAGGTACTATATACTATAGGTACTAGGTGTACTTTGTACATCAACAGGGATATCACATACAAATAATCTAACATAATATCATGTCATAATCAACACATTATACAATATACCATAAGACGTAATGGACACATAATACTGAGAGGTAATATAAAGTTATCGGAAATTGATAAAAAAACGACTAGACTTGTGTTAAAATTGTTTAACATAAGCTTTATAAAATAATATCAAATTTAATTAAATTTGAAAGGATTCAAGTAAATTCGACTATGTGCCAATACAGATTGATCGACTATATTGCCCGCAGACTTGACTCACCTCACGCGTTAATAAATCTAAAAATAATAATACCTAAAGCCATTACACACGAGGAACATTATATAATTCCAAGTATATGGGAGAGGCCTGTCTCACGATAACACTCGTCATATAATAGAAGTCACAGAAAGGTAACATAATATGTAATTTATGTGGACTTTGCCTAGATGTATATTCATTGATCTGCTAGTCGAGCGATACGTTGTAAATTATATTTCCCCACTCCTACCGAGCCATGTCAGGCTTCTACAGTACCGTGCCCATCTACCACTACTTACATATATTATTATAATAATGTTATAATATTGTTATAACATTATATTTATGCATCATATTCTTCGTATGTCACGAGCTTTAAGCTACGACGTGATATTAATTTCATTGCGGTGAACGTTAAAACAAACTATCCACTAAAGTGCAAAAAATTGTACTCTCGAATATTCCCGTACGTAACCGAATTTGCGAAAATTTTTGAAAATATAATTCAGGCCGTTTTGTCTTGTTTTTCGAAAGTAATGGAGATTTGTATTTAAAAACTCCATAAAATAGTCAGCAAAAAATGTTAATCTCGCTACGCCAAATGTCGTATAGTTTTTGTTGCTTCAGATTAACAACGTTCAACAAAATTTCCGCTTTATACACGGAGCAAAATGATCCTGTTATAAATGTGACAGCATGCCAACTTTCTAATAAAATATTCGTCATTAAGAAGATATCAAGAACACGTGTTCTTTTCCCAATAAATATGTTGACGGAATGCAAAAATATCAATGTCAGTATTTGTATGAACACATGTTCCACCGTCATCACAAAACATTCGCTTTTGACTGATAATTTGTTAGGAACTCTTTCATTGCATTCTCTGTAGGCCTGCAGTCCCATTTTTAACAAGCAAACGAATAATTACACTAGGAGTTGAATAAATTTACAGTATTTGATATAAGTAAGTTTTCTCCGTGTGCCTAGTAACGTTTAGGTAAAGTAAGAACGAGAAGCAACCATGTAAATATCTATTTGTTGGCCTTTGGCTCGCTCCTCTTCGATTATTAAAATAAATAGAACACGTGTGGATTGAAAAATAGGAACAAATTCATTAATCACATAAATCTTCTATTTAAAATAAAACATATGTCTAGGGAACGTCCTGGCTATTCGATGCTTGGCCGTCTGGGTGTGTCGAATCAAAATATGGACCTTTGATACCATTATGGTCTTGCAAAACTTGCAGAAAACCTTACCGTTATTTCCTGCCACGCGTTCTATCCAGTCCTGGAACCTGATGTCTCTGAACCAATCTTCCCTAAACTTCTGCATGTGAAGGTTCCTCAACCGGAAGAATACTGCAATAAAAAGGCATGCTTTAAGTGCATCTGAGCGTTTTATTCTGCAGTCCATCGCGTTGGGTCGGTTTTTAACTATCAATTGATTAAAAAAAATAAGAATTGAAAACAAGCATTCTTCTTCTGCAGTAGCGTAATTTATTAAACATAATATAACAAATTATTATAAACATATAATTACAATACAAATTGAAAAAATCTCCCTAGAAATAATAAAGCCGCCGACGGGACATGAACCCGCAGTCTTCTGACTACCGATGAGCTACGACGGCTTATCACAAACCCGTCAAATAATTAAATATAAGATTTTTTTCAATTTGTATGGGTATTTCAGTTGAGTATTTGTTGTTTATAATAATTTGTTATCCTTTGTGCTATGCATAAAAACCTTCCCTCGTAACCATTAGGTAATTATTAAAAAATAATAATATAATAAATACCTACAGGCTCAAACTCTACCTCGTGTAGATCCTGCAGATTACCTTGCTACGCAAAGCAATGTTTTTTTTAAATAAATCTATTTGAATTTTACTTTTGTTTGCGGAAATTAACCCACTTCCCGATATCCGATCGAGCTGAAACTCAGCAGATAGATTTGTTGTCGATGACGATGCATTCTATCAATTTGGTAGCAATCAAGCATACACACGCCGACATTTCCACATTTATCTTAAATTGGATGACACTACAGCAGTTTTAATATACGAAATAAATGTCGGTCCTACCCAATCGGGATCTGGCTAAGTAGTTAGCGCGGTCGACTCCATTACCTGGGGAGGAACGTTAATTAAACATAAAAAATATAAATATTTACTAAATGGGTTAAAATAGACAATACATGTAATATGCATTATAATTATTAATTTATTAACGACCTATTGAGCTTAAATTTAAGCTTAGTCAAGAGTCAGAACAATAGAAGAGTATGTATGAGACGATGTATGAATGTGAATGAGGCAAGGAGTGTGTGCCAAGACCGAGTTGTTTGGCGGTCCGTCCTCTCTGCCTACCCCTGCGGGGAAACGGCGTGATGGTTAGTTAGTTAGTTAGTTAGTTTCTATTGAGCTTTTACAGAACGATTATAAATTAAATTGAAAAAAAGAATAACATTGTTTTTGTAAATTAAAAAATAAAGCATAAAATACAATACCTGTTAAGTTAGTTAGTTCCAATTTCTGCTAGCCCGAGTGACGCTCGCCAGGTTCGATTCGCAGCGTTCTATTTTTAGCTAACACGAGTAAGGCTCGTCCATAGTTAGCGATGTATTTTACGCAGTTTGAATTTGCCTGCAGTTTGCCTCAGAGATCGGTCGTGTTTTTGAGCTGCTTATTTCGTTTTTACTATACTGTGCTCACATTTTCGTGTATGTAAGAATGCATCGTTTTATTTAACCTGATTTTTTAAAACACTTTTTTATAAAAAAAAACTAGCTTAAAGGGGTTAAGCAAATGCATAAATTATAATTACTCGTTATTTACATTAACTAAAGAGTGCTGAACTAATTTGGCTTCGAATGTGTCTAGTGCCCAGTCTATGTATTCTCTCCATCACAGAATTGAACAAGTCGTTGAAAAACAAACAAACTTAATAATCCGTTTTTGCCTACCTCAGTCTGAATAAATTGTCCACTAAACTCTTGATTTGGATTGGATTTGTTTTAATGTTAAACACTACTATCAATATGTATTTCAGGTTTATTTATTTTATACACATTATATATACATAGATGTAGATATGAGCATCTTGTGGAGTTAACAAGAGTCAAGTATAAAACAAGTCGAAATGTTTTACAGAAATTTGTTAAAAAAAGTCTTCCGATCCCAAATATATTACTGTGAAATAAAAATCGTTTAACTTGGGTAATAATATAATATATATACATTTTTTAAATATAAGTTTCGGAGAATTTTTTTTATTTCCTAACATTTAATAATAAATTTTTCGAAGAAACTTTCTTCTGAAAGCTTATCACTTTGTGATGGCATCATTTAATTTTATTAAAACACAAATAACTTTGTTTACGTCACTTTATTATATACAACCTCTACATGTTTCGTGAACGAAGTTCACCTCATCAGAAACATGTAGAAGTTGTATACAGGGTGTATCGGCACTAACCCGACAAACTTTAACCAGCTATTCCTTAGCACATTTGGAGTAAAAAATGTTATGTACACTTTGCTGTCCGGTAACATTTTTTTTCTTTTAAAAACAAAAAATAAATAAAATTTCCACACTCCGCTACTGCCCACAGTATAGGGGTAAAATAATTGGCAACGCCGCGCTACTGTCATCTCTTTCACACATATTCTGTCTCAAGTCCCGTGTGGTTCCCGCCACCCCGTCTCGTATCAGTGGTCAGTGCTGTTTTGGGAGTTCGCATGTCATCAAGTTTCTAGTTTCGTTTTTGTTTTGTTATCTAAGTTTTTACTGTTGAAATATGCCCCTCAATTATCCACCTGCCGAGCAAGCAGATATTGTTTTTGTTTATGGATTTTGCAATGGAAATTCACGAGCAGCCGTAAGGGAGTATCGCATGAGGTTTCCTGGAAGACGCGTCCCACACCATGCTACCTTTGTCCAGGTTTGTACCCTATCAATTGTTTATTGAAACTATTTACATTCATTGATAATGCCAAAAAGCGCTTTTGAAATTTAAACTGGGAACATTAAAAACATAACAAGGGGCCACCAACTTTAAAAATGTAAATTGTACTTTAGGTGATTTGTGTTCAGTGGTCACTAAACGGCGTTTTAAAAAGTTAATTAATTTTAATCTCTAATAAATGCATCATTCACTGCAATTGAATTCACTCCCTTTCTCACCATGGGATTATTTAAATTACTTGAATTCAATTTCACCCCTGTGAATCCAAGATATCAACCGTACCTAGTTAAGAAAATTATAATTTAAAACACTTTGTTATACATTTTACTATAAAAAAATGAAATAAATGAAGAGAAAACGTAAGTTTTCTGATATGTGCCTAAAATAAGTGTTCTTTAAAAATAAAATGAGTGAAAAAGCCCGCGATTGTTTATTTGACATTATTACTGAGCTGAATAATAAAAGCAGTTGTTATTTGTTGTTTTGTTTCAGATGTATCAACAATTGCGTGACTGTGGCATCGGACGGATTGAAGGCGCCGGCGGAGGACACAACATCGTTCCTGTGGCAGTTGAGGAGAGAATCCTGAACTTAATTACCGAAGACCCCACGCTGTCCGTGCGTCGGGTCGCTCTGATGATAGGACACAGGGAACACATGGCGGTATGGAGAGTTCTGAAGAAGCACGGGCTCAAACCTTTTCACTATAGGCGCTGCCAAGGCCTCATGGAGAATGACCACTTTTCCAGAGTCGTGTACTGCAGAAGAATGCTGCATAATGTCATAAGAGATGCAGACTTCATGAAAAACATATTGTTTACCGACGAAGCACAGTTCACTAAAACAGGAGTGCTAAATGTGCACAACTTGCACCATTGGGCTGAACAAAACCCCAAGCTTGTTCGGGAGTCGTCGAGCCAGGACAGATTTTCCATCAACATGTGGGCAGGAATCCTGGGAAATCAAATACTCGGTCCAATCGAGTTGCCTCCCAGACTAAATGGACCGATGTATTTGGAGTTCTTACAAGTGCAACTGGGCGAGATTCTGGAAGATGTGAACCTCGAATTACTACGGAGAATGTGGTTCCAGCACGATGGAGCCCCACCACACTATTCGATTGCCGTGCGGAACTACTTGGATGTCGAGTTTCCTGGTCGTTGGATAGGCCGTGGAAGTCCGGCCATTGCTTGGCCACCAAGATCACCCGACCTGACCCCCCTGGATTACTACCTGTGGGGGGCTCTCAAGGAAAAAGTGTATGCTAAGCCAATAGCCTCAAGAGAGCAACTGCTCGAACGAGTGATGGAAGCCGCTGCAGAAATTAAAGCAAATCCTGCAAACTTAAATAATCAAAATATAACAAGACTACACGCTTGCATCGAAAATAATGGTAGTCACTTCGAACAAATGCTCCAATAAAAAAATTAACATAAACTACATGTCCGCATTTTCATTTATTATTTATTGGTAAAATTCTCACAATGTCATTCATTTACACATCAATATTACCTACATATCAATATTTAATAAAATCTGTAGAAGAGTATGCCCGTCGGCATTCAACAAGTTTTTCGACAAGTGTGTCGAAAAGCGTCTTCTCTCTTTCCTACACACTAAATATTAATGGTTAAAAATGAGACGACTGATGCTTGTAAGCGCGCCAATACGTAAAAACAACGAAACTCGAATAAGAATTGCCAGGTGGGTTTTTTAATCGCTTTAATCTGACTTTAAACAATAATTAAACACGTAAAAATTATTTAATATAATATTACAGTACAGTACTTTGAACCTTCGCAATAAATTTATTTGATTTTAAGTTTAGTTTGTAGAACTCCATTTCAATTTAGAGATTTTTTTTATTTTAACAGTCTTATTAAAAAATTTATAAAAACAGTGTGTTTATAAACAAGTTCTGCTAGTTGTAATTATTATTACGCGTGACAGCTGTTTCACCTTCTGACGGCATTATCAAACTTTGGTAAAGCCACTTACAGACGACGTAAGTGATAACTTTCTTTTTTTATTATTCTGGCTTTATTGATTTCCGAGTAAATTGTCGTAAATTATTATTTGCTAATCCCAATATTATTTGCTAATGCTAATAATTAAGTGAAATTTTAAACAATGCAATAATAGGATTATTGCATTGTTAATTTCACTTAATGTCGTTGGTATTTCCAACTGATGACTCAGGGGTTTATTTCCCTGAATAATTAAGTATTTTGGGGTCTAATTATTATGCATTTCATTACATCCGATAATTTAAACAATTTTTATGTTGAATTGGGGTAAGTTTTATGGCTAAGGGAAGGAGTGGAAGGTGAGGAAGTACCTGGATATTCAGATCTGGTCACCAAATACGGCTAGTCATTTCAAGCAACGTTTAAATTCTAAACCTGGATATTCAGATCTGGTCACCAAATACGGCTAGTCATTTCAAGCAACGTTTAAATTCTGAACCTGGATATTCAGATCTGGTCACCAAATACGGCTAGTCATTTCAAGTAACGTTTAAATTCTAAACCTGGATATTCAGATCTGGTCACCAAATACGGCTAGTCATTTCAAGCAACGTTTAAATTCTGAACCTGGATATTCAGATCTGGTCACCAAATACGGCTAGTCATTTCAAGCAACGTTTAAATTCTAAACCTGGATATTCAGATCTGGTCACCAAATACGGCTAGTCATTTCAAGCAACGTTTAAATTCTGAACCTGGATATTCAGATCTGGTCACCAAATACGGCTAGTCATTTCAAGCAACGTTTAAATTCTAAACCTGGATATTCAGATCTGGTCACCAAATACGGCTAGTCATTTCAAGCAACGTTTAAATTCTGAACCTGGATATTCAGATCTGGTCACCAAATACGGCTAGTCATTTCAAGCAACGTTTAAATTCTGAATTAATTAATCAATTACGAAAAAGCGTGGGGTTAAGAATATTTTTTTTAAATTATAGTTGTAATTTATTGTCGATTTTTTAAAAAAATTGCGATATTTTAAATAAAATTTAATAATTATTGTTTAAATAAATTAGCAATCTGGCAGCATTCATTTGCAGGTGGTCAATCCAATGCAGTCATGACGTTTGTGTGAGTGCTTTCCTTTGTCTCAGTGTGTTGCGCAGCAGTTTTATATGAACCGTTTTTTGATTCATCGGGATTGTTTTTAAAACTATACATTCTTTGTACCTTCAAATTAGTGGAAATAAACTTAAGTGTGTCAAGCTGCTCGTTATATTCCGGTAATTCTGGAAGGCTTTTAACATAAGCAATAATATTCATAAATCACATTCCGCGAAGTTGTAAATAACTAAATTTATTAAAAAATATACGTTGTAGGATAGCCTAGCAAGTAACATTTTGACAGAGCACTTACGGTGATTTAAAAAACAACGGCGCTGTTCAAATAATCCAATTATTATTATTGATAAGTACCTAAGTGAGGAAAATTGTTTTTAAAAGTGCTCAGAATTATTGGACTTCGATTATAAATTCAGGAAATCTACTAATTAGTTTCTTAGTTTCAAAATTAGACTATTTAATACGTGAAACGCGTAAGAGGTGAAACCAAAGCATTCCAGAGGTGAAACAATTTAGATACAAAAATAAAACTGATGTGTACAATACAAGAAGACAATCAGTGATTCGCATACGAAAAATGTGAATAATCATTATTGTTAAATAAAATATTTCTTTTCTGGTACTGGATTATGTAATACGGGCTTCGTTCGCAGCAACACGCGAGAGTTGCGATGTTGCTTTCAAATTTTGACAAAGGATAAAACAGTGGTGACATGTGGTGAAAATATGTTTAATTAATTTTTTATTAAAAAAAAACGTTACCGGACAGCAAAGTGCACATAACATTTTTTACTCCAAATGTGCTAAGGAATAGCTGGTTAAAGTTTGTCGGGTTAGTGCCGATACACCCTGTATAATAAAGTAATGCAAACCAAGTTATTTGTGTTTTAAAAAAAGTTAATAATAATTGGATACCTGGATAATAGTTTTTTTCATCAATTAAAAAATATATTAATTGAGATAAAACAAAATTATCTAAAAATAAAAAAGGCCCATTCAAATAAATAATAAGTCATGCGGGATGTACCTACTTTTTGTAAAAATAGGATTATTTTATTATATAACTGCGTTAAATTTTATTTGCAAATCTCGACCAATTCGATAGCGTAAGGGTTAAATGAAATGTAGGTAAGCACTTTCGGCATGGAATAAAAAATTCTACGACAAAACTATTAATTTCCCGTAAAATATGAATTCAAATCGAAAATGTTGTTTGAAATCGAAATCGAAAGATTTGTTACACTGACTTGTGTAACAAATCTTTCGATTCAAGTGTAATACATGTATCAGTTTTGTTGTTGTTCTGAATACCGCCAAAGAGACCCAACTGCCCAACTGTGCGGCTATGTCATCCCCCATGGGGGTATGTTGTGAGGCTAAAGGGAGTGGGGCGGGGACGGAGATGGGGAAAAGGGAAATGTGGAAGTTCTGGGCTATTCAGATCTGGTCACTAATCACATCTATTGCCATATTAAGCAATGTTTCGGAGAATGGTAGTCTTTCAACAGGGAAATATACCATATCTACCGTACCTAAGTCATTAATTACTTGTTTAAAGCTTTAATTTATTAATTATAGTACATCTTAGTAATACAGTTGACAGGAGCTCATTTTTGACATGATGTAAAAAATGTTATTTATGATTTAGTATGTACAGTACACGCATTTTTGATACTTTATTCTAATGAAGGTCAAGGTATTAAAAAAAAAACTGTAAACCTGTAGTAGATTAAGGCCCAGTTGTTTCGCAGTAATTCAAATGTAACATTGTCATCAAATGGCCAATAAGCGTAATTTTGATTTTTGACATTTGAAAGGTCCACTTTAAACGCCGATGCTAGATCCGTTTCAACTTTCCATCAAATTGTAATAAGTTGACAAGCTTAACAACATAATAGTTGTTTTTTATCACATTTTATTGAAAAATTTTATCAAAAAAGCTGACAAAAACAGGCAATCAGCATTTAACGGGAACTTTTCAACTGTCGCAATAACAACATGTCGCTGAATGGTCATTTGATGACTTTGTCACTAGTGAATTTGTGCGAAACAAGTGGACGTAAAACATTTTTACTGAGCATAACTTGTTATGAAAATGGGAGTAAGTCGGCAACCGCTGAAAGACTCGACCTCAATACTCAATACCTCCAACTGCTAGAAAAGCGTTCTGTTCTGCCAAATAAATAACCGCTACATTTTGATAAACTCCCCCGTCGAAGTGCGAAAATACCTCGGAGGAATGTGAGTATGTTCCTTCTCAATGGCCACCACGCAATGCATCTGATTGGTGAAAGCGCAGGCTTTGCATTTAAGCTTGTCGTAGGAGGAGCAGCGCCATCTTACGTTCTGTCCCCTCTTGACGGAGTGTTGGTAGTAGGTGAATCCCTGACACATCAATAGAACTTTACCGTTGCGTCTCCTGATGTATTCGGCCCTTAGCCAACCTGGAAAAATCATAGAATATATATATAATATTTACGTTTCGAAAAAAGTTAAATACCAACATATTTAAGAGGAACTTTTGCGCTACCTTTTTCATACAAAACATAAATTTGGTTTTGAGACCAAAACACCTAACCAAAATGAAAATTTATATTTTTAATATAAACGTATAGCAATTGCCTCGTAACGGATATGTGATACTTTATTTATTTGTAATTTAAATTGTGACATATAGCCCGTTAAAGAAATAAAATTTTCATGATTTTGGAGGCAACTTCGGCAATTGTTAAATTACTCAATTTTTCTGTACAAATATAGTGAAATATAAAACTCACAAATAAAAGGCATTTTGATTGGCTTAAACTTAAAATACTAATGACCGATTTGATTTACATTGAAACCCAAAAGTGTCGTACATAAATTAAAATTTCTACCCAAAAAACGACTTTTTCACGTTTTAGTTTTTACTTTATTATTAGTTATATTACCACAATAGGTAAGGTAAAATTATTTTTTTATATAATACAATTAATTCACGAAAAATCTAAAATGTAGCAAAATTAATTAATTTATTTAACTACGTATCATAATTTTTCAACACAAATAAATGAGATAGCACATATCCGTATTAGATATTGGCTATACTTTTTTATTGCAAACATAATATTTTAGTTTTGTTGTGTACTTTGGCCTCCAATCCAAATTTAAATTTTGTATGAAAAGACTGCGCAGCCGTTACCTTTAAGATGGTGGTTGTTTCAGCCTTAAGGGGCGACATTTTTCACACCAAACTTAATTTTAGTTTTGAGGCCAAAATGCTCAACAAAACTGAATACTTTTTGCTAAATCAAAAGGGATTGTAAAGATCATGAATGTAAATTATTATTTTATTTGTCTATGAAATTTAAAAAATAGAAGTCTTTAAACGATTGAATTTAGTTAGTGATAATTATGATTAAAATAAAAAATCATTTTGAAGGGCTGAAATTATAATAAATTACAAACGACTGATTTACGTCGGAACACAAATTTGCCGTACATAAATTAAAATACGGCCCAAAAATTCCTTTTTTACGATATTTTTTTATTTATTTTATATTTCATATCAGTATCACAGTAAATTGGGATTGATTATATTTTTAAAATTATATACAATTAATTCACACAAAAATTCCCAAGTTGCCTATAAAATCATGAAAAATGATTGAAATTCTTTAATGGCCTATATTTTATAATTGAAAACACAAATAAATAAAATAGCTCGTATACGTATACGTACTAGATCACACCCTTGTGGGGAAGACGATATGTCTGTTCTCACTATCTATACCTACCGTCTGTCTCGGCACAAATTATTTATTCATATTACGTTTACCCTTAAGGCCCCGTAGTAAGCGTTAAAAGATGGTTTGAAAGGGATATATGTTAATAAGAATGTAGGAGAGAGCACGCTAATGTTAAAAAACGATAATAATTAAGCGAAAATGGTGACAATAACTAATTAAACACGACTCGTTTGAAATAGAGCAAAAATCTCTCGACAAATGCTTTAGTTGCATTTAAAGATACAGTGTGATTTTTTCAGGCCTATAACGTATTAAATAACAGAACAAATCGTGTTTTAAATAATTTTCGAAGCTTACTTTGCGGTTTTTTTATATCAAGGGAATTTCATATAATTAACGTTTCGGCATAATAAATGTATGGATATTATCTTAAAAAATAACATATGCTTTTTTTAGACGAGTTAACGAGAAACTTGTTATATATCGGGTATGCGGGGGTTTAAAAATTCAGGTAAACGTCTTTAAGATATTGCCACAAACAAACTACCCAATGAGTAAAAAAGTGAAGAAAAAAGATAAAATCGGAAAAGGTCACAATTATAGCCAGAAACTTTATATAAATCGGTAGAAATTGGGTAGGTATGCGGGGGCTTAAAGAATGAAATATATTTAGATAGTGTATGGAGTAGTATGGAGCGTTTCATACCTGTCCACGCGTCTCGGTCATATTGCATATTGCACATTGCACATTGCATATTGGAAGCAAACCAAGCAATTTCCACTGAAGCGCCCTTGAGCTAGTCTGGGTGTTGGGTGTTAATTACTGAGTAATTAGTAATTACTGATAATCGGTGCAAGAAATGAAACGCTTAATTCAAGTGCAATTATATTTTGCATGTTTAATCTTACATAGCTTGGATGAATATTTAGCTACACTACACATTGTTAAATAAATACATAAAATTAGATTAAATATGTTCTACAAAAACATAGAAATTTTCTTATAGGTTTTTTCATGCGTATAAATAAATGTTTATGTATTGGAATGTTTTCTATAATCCCTTTCAAAATAATATCTTCATTTGACTAGACAACTTGCCTCTTAAACTTTATTATTATTTATTCTAACAATAGATGCGATATAAAAATTTTTTTACTATACTTATTATGTAACGCAAATTTGTAGTTCACTGCGCTTAGAAAAAAATTGAACTAAAAACATACACCTACTAATGTGGGAAATATAACAATAAGATGTTCCAAAACTGACCAATGGGGAAGAAATGAAAGCTTCAAATGGGGTGACATTACCTGACTAACTAACCATCACACCCTTTCGCGGTGCAGATAGGCAGACGTTATGTCCGTTCTCTCTGCCTATCCCTATCGTCTGTCTCGGCACATACTGCTTGCTTCATTCACATAAATAAACCCTCTCGTACATACTCTTCCGTTATTATGACTTGTCTTAATAACGGAAGACTTACTCTGACTTACTCAAATATTGGATTAATTTGATCGTGCCATGACTTTCTCAGGCGCCCTCACTTCTTCTACCATTAATTTTCGCGTCACACATTCTTACACTTCTATCTTTGTTCATCCGCTCTATATGCCCAAACCATATACACGTCCTTTTCTTAATCTTAACAATTACGCATATTGAACCCATTGCCGTGATATTACCTATTCAAAACATTGTTGGTTTATTGTAAACGACCACTAGTAAATCTTTTATTATTCCACTAATCCGCCGGAAAGGCTTGTAAGTGGAATATATCACCCGTGCGATTGAAATGAGGTTTATATTCCGACTTTATCAGTCTTATTTATAGTCGATAATACGGGGGTATAAGAATGGTATTATTAGTAGAAAACGTTACTCATAATCAAGCGAATGCTTATTGCGTATACCGCCCGACCCAAAGGATTAGGAAATTAGGTATTACAATCGTATTTGGCGGGCTTTGTTAACAATCTGGTTGATTTGACAAATGTCGATCTGTCGCGTATTAAAAATGTAAAAAGCAGTAATACCCATTTGCCGCACTATCGGAAGGATAATAGTTTAAATCGATTTACCAAAGCAAATACGGAACACATAAACGATTTTTTTTTATATACATTAACCCCACATAGGAGGCCCTGAGGAAAATAATTTCCCTCAGGGCCATAATTTGGAATGCCGTGTGGGGGTTCCTTTTTAAGGAAAGGAAGGAGAGGAAGTTCTGGGAAGGTAAAATGTATATGAGGTGGGTAAGAATGACTAAGGAATCAGTGTGTGCAGGAGTGACGGACATCCTTCCACTGACGCGCAAGGGTCTTGCCAAACAAGCCTCTCCCGATCTGGTACGCCACGCAGCTGGTGGCAGGAGCATCCTGAACACACCTCACCCGATGGTGTGTTCAGGATACGCCTAAATTGGCCGGATTTCGACGCAATTAAAAACAGACAGACATCTGAAGAAACGAGAAATAAACAACTAAACGCGAAAATGACCGTATTTTCGATGTTTGGAACAAAGTGGTGCCAGTCTAAAAAAATCTTGCATGAATGTTATTATGAGTAACGATTTTAACCCGAGCAGTAAACGGCTCTCTTCACTGTATACCAACGCTGTAGCGGCGTATTAGTGAATCTTTATAAGTAAGACGGATTATGTGGATAATTAGAGATAATTAGAATTATATAACTCATTGGGGTGGGATAGTGGTTAATGCATAAAAGAAACTGTGCTTACAAACGAATATGGAAAACAAAATCAACAATAATTTACATATATGTATAAACAAGTAATCTTTCCACCAATTATGAAAACTTTTCGGTGCACACTCACACAATATGATTATTTTGTACACATTATTCCAAATTAATTATACCACATTTTCATCATTTATTTACTTAAACCTATTTTGTCATCTCTTATAAAACGTCAATATTTATACACAAGTACCATTGTAATAAAAGGCTTGATATATGGGTGTACTTTCGTAAGATACACACATAACTGCAAAAAACATTAAATATTTACAACTATTGTAACATAAATCAGGGAATCCTGTACAGAAATAAAAAATATATTCAAAATAAACATTGGAATGTAGGAATGGAATATATGTTAATTTTAAAGATATCACAATGATAAATAATAACAATAGAGAATGCAGAGAAGAACAATGCTCACAATAACATCGTAGCATTAATCTAAAATAATGGAGGAATATCTATAGATAAACGCGAATAAAATATGTTTATGTGCGAGTAGCTAGATTTTCGTACATTTTATCAACACAACGTACACAATGGTATGGCAAGATGTACAGATTGCAGATTGTCCATTCTACATTACAATAAACGTATCACACCGAACTGTCAAGCACCTGAAAGTGTGTATCGAAGTGTATTAAAACACACTAAATATCTTATTCGTTTTTCAGTTATACATAGAATATGTAAATATATACACATAATATGCGACAATTATATTATAATATATATATACATATAGACACATAGAATTATGATTCATTTCAAGCACTTAGGATCAATAAATAGAGGTAAGATATTACGTTAAATGAGTGACGGTGCCCTGAATTAAAATAAGCTATTTTAAAACAATTATAACAGTAATAGTTCAATTGCTTGGTTTAAATTTAAAATGTGATCCAGGTATTATTTAGCGATGCGACCAACAGATAGTCGGGTACAACGCTCCATTATTGAAGAATGAACTCTCGTTCATCTTCGCCAGTCTATTCTTCCTTGCGTAATTCCTCGACAAGGATCATTTCTACATAATATAAGTAAACAATAAATGAGCTAAATTTCAATAGCTTCTTTTAAATGAAAAACATGTTATAGGTATTATTTAGCGGTGCGACTAAGTATCCTGCTCCAACGCAAGTTTTAACATTCACTAATTGAAGAATGAACTCTCTTTCATCTTCGCCAATCTCTTTGTCATTGCGTACCGCTTCGATAAGGATCATTCTACACAATGTAATAAATGAGCAAATAATAGATGAGCAAAATTTACATTGCTTCTGTTAAACATGATTTAGGTATTATTTAGCGGTGCGACTAGCAAGTTATCTGTTCCAACGCTCCCTAATTGAGGAATGAACTATCGTTCATCTTCGTCAGTCTGTTCGAAGAATCCTTGCATACTGCTTTGACAAAGATCATTTCTACATAATGTAAGAAAATAATAAACGATAAAAGTTCATATCGTTTTTTTTAATGAAAAATATGATTTAGGTATTTTTTTGCGGTGCGACTAACAAGTAGCCTGCTCCGACGCAAGTATGAACGTTCCCTAATTGAAGAATGAAGTCGCGTTCATCTTCGCCAGTTTCTTCTTCCTTGCGTACCGCTTCGACAAGGATCATTTCTGCATAATGTAGTCTATGGAGGGGGTCACGGAGATGACTTGGGAGTGCGCGTACTTGGGCACGGGCGCGACGTGCGAGTGGTTGTCCTGCACGGCGAGGATCGCGTCGTGTACTGTGTGCACGTACGCAGTGCATGTTCTTCTGGTGCAACGCCACCGGACTTTTTGTATTTCAGGATGCATCTTCTCAGCGTAGAATGTATAGCCGTTCAGCTTCAAGTGTCGCCGACCGCGATTTGATATCACGAACTCGACTGCAATGAAAAATTCAGTTACAGCAGTGTTCTAGGAATTTATATGATTAAAACAATTAATTATAAATAAAATAATAATATTTAAAATTTAACGATTAACAAAACTTAACACACCTTGAGTTAGAGGAAAAATTAAAATTCAAGTCATAACAGAAAAAAAGCAATGTTACTTTAACTTCTTTGTTTAAAAGTAATAAGAGGTTATTCTTCCCCTTAAAACCTAGATTTACCAGATGAATAAACTAAAAAAAATTGGATTAGTTAATCACTTGGAAAGGCAAATGAAAATAAAACTAAATTTTCGATGGAAACATTTATTAAGAAAGAAAACAATATATTAAAACCATCTTACAGGGTTGAATTCTTAAAAACATAGTAATATAAACATATTTATGTACTTTAAAAATCTGTATATTTATGAAAACAATGTTCTTTGTTTATTTCCAAATCGCACACCGGGTGTTAAATCTTTAAAAACATAAAAATAGTTGTTAATGGAAAAAATTCTGCTCAACAAAATCAAATATATGTTTGCATTTGCACTACTATTTTACACCCAGAATGCGAAATGTAACATTAATTATAAAAATTCATGTACCCTATTTAGTTATATTTATTTTTGTCAATGTAAGGGTGTATGGTAAATCATAAATAAATCTAAGCAAAATTATACACACACATATTCGCTCCCCGTTATTAATTATTGAAGAAATATATTTGTACAGAGCCCTTGAGGTAATTTTTCACGAAAACGGCGCTATATAAATTGGCCAAATATTATTATTATTATTATTGTCTCCCACTGAGCATTTTAAAGAGAAAAAATACTTGCATTAAGAACAGAAACACAATATATATTTTTTTATATTTTTAGTTTGTTAGGTTCTATTGCACAGTAATTTGACTTATTAATTTAATTACAAAAATATAAGTTTAAAAAAAATATTATTACTTAATATTATGATATAATATACATTATGCTATTATATTATATAAATATTATGCTATTATATTTTTATATTCTACTGTATTCTTCCATACTTTCTTATATTACTATATATTCATTTACATTATTTTATGTTCTTAAATATTCTTTAATAATATGTTATTTTATTTTATATTCTCTCACATTCTTTATGTTAATGTATAGAAAATCGACCACCATAACACGGGCATGTGCCTAGCATGGTGGTCGAAAAATTCCTCAATGCATGTAACAAATAATTTCATTGAATAAAGAAACTTTAAAAAAAAAAATGTGTTCAATGATTACGAAATCAGCTGTCCAAAGTTAAAATCTGAAACAGAAACATTATTAGTCTAGCCAAAACTGCAAAGCATTTTTAAAAAATTAAATTAAAAATTAATTTAAAAGCTTTAAAAAATCGACAGCATTTAGTGTTATACTAAAAATTACTTGAGTAAGAAAATTGGAAAATCGAAAAAAAATTACATTCTCTGTTGGAAAGCGTTTATAATTTGGAAAACTTAAGCCTGCATATGAACCAATTTCGACAGCTATCAACACAGAATATATTATAAAAAGTAATAAAATGACCTTTACAAAAAATGGTACAGGTATTTAATATTTTAACTTTGGACAGTCAATCTGTAGAAGTTATTAATTCGTAAGCAATTTTATAAAATTCTTTAAGTAGGTGCAGAATACACAATCATACTTTAAATAAATAATGCACAAATCAAACTGAATAAAATCTCTCCACATAATACGATTACGTGGTTATATGATTATAGGATCGAATTCCTGTCGTACACACACATGGAGAAAACATACTGATTTAAAATATTGCTAATTTACCATGAATCTCTTCAAATTATTAGTAATCGTGATTGCAGGCTCTTAATGAAATGATAGGTTTCCTAATAAACTGTTAAAATGAACGAACGTATTATCACGAAAATACGATGTCGTAACACGTGTTCACTAAAATCCTAATATTTCAGGATTTCGTCGTTGTATATTAACAAGGCAAATGCAGGTGCATAAACACGTGTTCCGATAAATAATTTACTAATAGTTTTTTTAGTATACGGCCTGAAATCCCGTTTTAACCGGATTACCAATAATACAACAAGCTGACCCTGCATATGATTATGTTCGTAGCTGGTTTTCGCCATGACCGAACCCCTTGCGTACAAGCTGACCCTGCATATGATTATGTTCGTGGGTGGTTTTCACCATGACCGAACGCCTTGCGTACAGGCTGATCCTACATATTATGATTATGTTCGTGGCTGGTTTTCATCATGACCGAACCCCTTGTGTACAAGCTGACCCCACGTATTATGATTACGTTGGTTACTGGTTTTCACAATGACCGAACGCCTCGTGCAGGCTGACCCTACATATGATTGTGTTCGTGACAGGTTTTTACTATGACTGAACCCCTCACGTACAGACTGGCTCTGCATTTGTCGTTTCGTCTGTTGCACAGCCAACGCGTAAAGGTCCGACCCTCCTTCTGAAAGGTAAACCTGAAGGTTCCGATAGCTATAGCTTTTCGTCCTCTGTTGGTCGTCACAAATGAAGCGAAAGCTAAAAAAATAATAAAAGGTTAATATTGCGGAACAAAAACAAAAATTCACATAGTTTGTGTTATTAATCACCAACCATATTTGGGAAAATAATAAGAAGAATCTTCATAAATTATAAGTTAGTTTATTCAGATGTTTAAACGCACGGATAATAATTTACTAGGACTAAAATTAATCTTATTTTATAATAAATTCAAGATTGTATTGAGTTATGAATTTGTAACCTCCAGATTTAAAGGCCTAACCTAATAAACTCTTCTCTATCTCAAAAACGGCGCATGTATGGGATTTGTATATTGGTGCGTATGGATATGTAACACCTCACATTAGTTTCCGATTGAGCAGAGTTGTGAGGCGGGTTAAGGTAGGGGCTGTATGAAGGGATTTATAAATGCGGGACTTGAAGAGGCCCTGATTATATGAAAGAGGAAAAACAGATCCCGTCGGCACTTACACAAAAACGAGTCGAAGAAACGGCCCTTTCTCGTGAAGCCAACGTCAACTATGAACGTTCCGCTCGTGTACGTCGAGTTTCACGTACGTGCACCGGTTCCCAGGGTATCCGTGCTGCTAGTTCCTTAGAGCAGGCTCCTTTGAAATACATTAGAGATGGCAATCGGTCTGTTAACAGATTTTCAAACTCAAGGACTGCCCTCGTTTGCACAGGATCAAATAGGTTTATCAAGTATTGTGGGGTTCCAGCCCAGTGAAGGCTCCCAAGTTCAATTGCTGAGCGTACTTGAGATTTGTGTAGGATTAGCAGCTGGCTAATGTTGAAGAATCTGATAGCCATAGGGCTATCAGATGTATAGACAAGACGCCCAGTTTCTTGGAAGCCAGATTTACTCGGGCCTCTATAGACCCCCTAACCTAACTTCTGATAGTTATGTACTTGCGAAACGTGAATGAGAAACACACTGTTATCTTGCTTATGTCTACTTATTATTATTAACAAGAAATGAACAACAAGTGTGCCTACACTTTTTGTCTAATTTAAAGGTTTAAAAATGAACTTTTTTCATGTTCACTGAAATTTTCTTTCTGAAGTTGAATGACAAAGTTGAAATGTGTTTAAGGCAAACAATGCAACTGTTTTCGCATCAACTCTGGTTGCGATTTCTGATATGTACTAATGTGTACATAAAATGAAAGACTTCATTGGTGAGAGTGTTCCGTATTGTTGGTAATAATTATACTATCCACCGTGTGAATTCTAGCTCTGCATTTCTTTGATGCCCTCAAAGAACACGACCATCGTTTCTTCATTTTGTCTTTGTATTGAGCTTCTAAAAAGAAAGTATGCCCCTGGTACACAATGTTCTGCGTTCCTTTTCGTGAAATGGAGTACATAACTGCAAAAAAAAAAGAAAAAACAACATCAATTGCGTAGTAAAACAAATCAACAATAATAAGAAGTATTTTCTTACAAATGAAAAACTTGCATGCTACTACTTCTAGCCTAAATCTGCGAGGTTATAGTATCACAAGCACTGAAGAGATAAACCGATAGATGTATGCAGTAGGCGTGTCTGTTTGCCGCAAGGAAGCATAGTTTTACCTTGCTTCGGTTAACCCTCAAGCAATTTTTTTCGGTTTTGCGAACAAACAGCTATTTTACCCGTATTTATTAATTTTCGGGAAATCGACAGTATACATTTAATCATTTTGTAGTGTACATAAGTATTATATGGCCAAAAAAAACAATTACGGATTTCCTCCTTGTGACTTTACCTCTACTGAGACAGTATAATATGGAAAAAGTAAATTAAATTTGTAAGAAAGGCATATAAATTTTTTTTAAATTATATAAAACAAAAGATTTTATAAAACGAAAAATTTACAAAACAATACATTTATAGCCATGGAGAGAGGTTGTAGATATAAATCAAATAATAATGGAAATACATATAAAAATAGAGACGTAAGATTATTCACAAACCATCAGAGAAATATTATTTTATGGACCTCTTGTATTTGGTAAGTTCGCAACATAAAATATCAACCTTGGATAATACGCTATTGTAATTATTGCATAGTCGGTTCAGGCAAGAATTCTGCTTCGTTTTGCATTGATCAACTTGTTCGCTTTTCGGAGCATCTCATATGACCTCATAGAAATCATTGTATCTCCCTTACTGTCACGGTTAGAAATATGATCGACACGATGTTGGAAAGAAAAAAATACCACGCTTTGTATTCAAATCTAACCAAAGTTAACCACAGATTAATTAAATTGTATACCTCTATAAAACCAAAGGTTCCGAGGTAGTTCAGTTGCTATGCTCAGTTGCCCTCGTCAGTCCCGCGGGGTATGAAAGACACAACGGCTGTAGGAGCACCTTATCCTATTGATGAAGGACATTTGAAGAGTAAAATAAATAAAGGTGACTGTCGCACATTGTTGAGGCGTAACATAATTATAACGTATACGTAATTTTAACCTAATAAACGTTTCTATCTTGTATTGCTTATTCGCTAATAACTGTTAACTGTCTTAATATTTCCATGAAAAAATTGTAGATTATTGTTCCCGACAACGCATTTTATCTTAACAGATAACGATATCGGCATGTTATTGTGATAATTGAATATCATGGACGTTGTACAAAACTAGAACATAACCAAAAACTACGGTTAAACTGCATTATTAACTCTTTAAGTGCGTTTATTGCGTTCATTCATAGTAAATTTCAGTTTTTGTACCAAAAGTGTTTCGCGTTATGTTTGAACAAAAACATGCTAAATAAAAATCCAAGGTCGAATGAGCAAGTAACAGGGACACCGTACCAGTAGATAACGCGAGACGTTTTCTATAACACAGCGCGGTATAAAAATATCGGCGCCGCACTCGAGGGGAGTAAAGTGTCGTTCCGATAAACCGACAACCGCACTTAGAGGGTTAATAATACTTAATTCGATAACAACAAATAATATCAAGTTGTATTTCATTTTTATAAAGTATTTATTAAATAAATAAATTTAAAATCATTTTATAACAATTTTCAGTTTATTTATTTATTTATATTTATATTTTATTTATTTGCAAAAACAGTACATAAACCAATACATTGCAAAAGCGGTAAACAAATTATTGAAGAAAATTTTATACATAAGTATACAGTTAAAACATATGCAAAATCGGTAAACAAAATATGGAAAAAAATTTATACATAAGTATACAGTTAAAACAAATACAATATTTCGCGCTTAAAGTCGTTGTAGGACATATGGAAAATATCCAAGTTAGCTGGAAGGGAGTTAATTAACCTAGTGAGTCTTCCCAGGGGCATCACCATTGGTAAGTTAGTTCTGGACCTGGGAAGAATTAAAAGCCTGTGTTGGCGGCCTCTCGTGAAATTATCCGGGACATAAAGTCCTATTTTTGACAGAATGTCTGGAATTGATACTAAACCATTCAGAAGCTTGTAAGCCATCAAAAATAATGCGACGTCCCGTCTGGAACTAAGGCTGCAGATATTCAGCATTCCCGAGATAAATGCTGTTGGAAACAGCCATGGGTAAAAACCAAACTCTCTCATATAGAGGTATCGTAAAAATTTCTTTTGAATTTTCTCGACCATTAGTACATAGACAGTGTCCTCTGGCCCCCATACCTGAGATCCACTCTCGAGAATGCTACGCACTAAGCTAAAGTAAAGCAGCCTAATGACTGCAGGGTTTGTCAGTTCCTTTGAATTGTGTATGACAAAACCTAACATTCTTGTAGCTGATTTACAGATCTTTTCAATGTGAGCGTGAAATGTTAAGCGAGCGTCCAGCAGTTATAAGTGTATAAGTGTCCTCAGCGGCCTTTCACAAGCTGGTTCACTCCCCAGGACTATTATTTTGCGTGCAGACGTTCAGATACTATTACAAGGTCGGCGGCAGACTGCAGACTTAATATAGGACATGATAATAATTATTATCATAACTTAATATTATTAATTTTATATGAAGTCTGCCGCCAACCTCGGAATCGTACCTTTCTGGTCTTCAAATTCGTCATCAGTTACGTATAGTCCAAGCGATGACCGTAAAAATCCCATCCCTTAGGCCACATGAACCAAATTAGTACTGGGCTCTTTAACCCCAAATAAGATTAGTTAAAAAAACGCATTCATCCAGATTTCGGCCCGGGAGGAGTCCTGGAAAGCGACGACTTCCGGTTTCATTTTTGGGATGAAAATATCCGATGTGCCACATTACCAAAACTAACGGCAAAATTTGATTGCAAATTTGTTATGAAAAAAAAAATCGTTCGGCCAACTTTTGTGTGGGGAGAGGTACCTAACAAATGACATTGTAGGTATCCTCCAGATAGAAGAAAGGTATTTTTCGCTCGAATAATCGCGTAAACAGGGTTCTCCTCGGCCGAATTTCGGCCGAACGACATATTCGTAAACAGGGAATTTTTATCTAAATTCTGAGATCGATTTCATTCGTGTGGCCGATGAGATATTTTGCCACATCTGGAGGATACCTACAATGTCATTTGTTAGGTACTTCTCCCCACACAAAAGTTGGCCGAACGATATTTTTTTTCATAACAAATTTGCAATCAACTTTTGCTGTTAGTTTTGGTAAGGTGGCACGTCGGATATTTTCATCACAAAAATGACACCGGAAGTCGTCGCTTTCCAGGACTCCTCCCGGGCCGAAATCTGGATGAATGCGTTTTTTTAACTAATCTTATTTGGGGTTAAAGCCCAGTACTAATTTGGTTCATGTGGCCTATGGGATGGGATTTTTACGGTCATCGCTTGGACTAGTAGTAGAAGCGTGGTACGGTGGTTTACATATAATATTACTAACTTTAGAGAAACTGCAGTCCAATAAAGACTTCCACAGACCCCATACAAAACAACAAGAAAACATTCGACTAAAAAGAACAAATCAAAAACATAGCATTTTTTACACTGGAGGCCCTGAAGAAAATAATTTGCCTCAAGGCCTATGTCATCTTTGGGGATGCTGTGTTTTTAAGGAAAAGAGGGAGAGGAAGTTCTGGGAAGGAAAAGGTTATGAGGGGCGGGTAGGAATCTAGGGATCGGTGTGTCCAGGAGTGACGAACGAATGATCTATCCCTCCCGCAGTTGGAGAGGTCAAAGGGTCTCCCCAAACCAGCATCTCCCGATCCGGCGCGCCACGCAGCTGGTGGGCAGGCGCATCTTGAAAACACCTCACCCGATGAACCCGGGCACCCCTGCTAAATCAATAAACGTAGCGTACCACTTGGGGTGACCAATGGCAGAGGTCTTGGTTATCCAATAAATGGTTCCCGGAGCGGTGGTACCCAAACCCGCCTCCCAAAGTTCCCAGTTAAATTTAAAATGTTCCTAGATAAAGCACATTAAAATAAAAATATTCAAATGTACCTATGTTTATACAGGGTTTCCGGGAGTGTACGCTAACTTCGTGAGGTAGAAGTAAAAAAAATCTTTCCCGTACAAAAATATTTTATCATAAAGTAAAAAATTCCCGTACAAAAATATTTTTCCATAGAAGAATATTTATTTGCCAATACAAATAATTCTACTTTTTTTTGCCTAAAAATACCTTAAAACGTTAAAATTTCGATAAAAATTTTTCATCGTTTTTATTTGTACTATCATGTAGTATCACCCCCGAAGTTAGCGCACTTTACCCTCGGACACCTGTATTAGACCACATAAAGTGGATCTATTTTAACACTAATAAATAATAATAATATTTGGCTGATTAATGTAACGCCGTTTCCATGAAAAATTACCTCAAGGGCACTGTACAAATATATATTCCATAATAAATATACTGGCGTGCAACAAAGATTCATAATAATAACTACAGTCTAACATCTAACACTTATATATAGTAACTTAAGACTTACAACAAGTAAAACAAATATATTAATAAACAAATAAATATTTACTTATGTGAAAGGAATGTATAATTTATTGATATCGGTAAAACTGTTAATAACTCATTATATTTTTGTGATGAGAGAGGGGCGTACAAGCGTTTAAATGTGTACCCAATTTTATGAATATTAAATATTTGTTCACATCAACGCCATTTGTATTTTTCAACATTTGAATGTCCCGCAAAACGCCGATTCTCGATCGTTTCATCGTTTGATCACTTGAAGACTTCACCACTGTGTGTCTGTAAGTCTTCAAAGTTAAATAACTCGAGATTAAAATGTATTATGCAGGTACGTACATGTTTGTGCTCTATCACGCTTTATTATACAATTTCAATTTCTTAGGCATACGAATACCCAACATGCGGACCGCGAAAGGGTTTAAAACTTGACCGCCAACATTTCTTATTTGAAGGTGCGCTGAACTCGAATCTAATGTCAAAGTGCATAATTTTAACCGCAATCTTGAATTTCGTAAGTTCTCTAATGGTACGTATACATTTGCGAACCTTAACGCGAACCGAGCCAGGAAATACGGGAAAGGAACGAAGCAACTGCAAGCGGCGATTCACGCCCTTTACCGTTGCATTGTTCCTTTCCCATAAGTTGAGGTTCAGTTTGGCAGTTCGACTCGCGTATGTATACGTTGCATAACGGTTCCTTTCAAACGGTCGGTAAGTTTCATTGAGAATAACGGCTCTCAGAGCCATTGATAAATTCACTGACTCTCGCAGTTGGGTAAATTCTGGGTAGTAGTTGGTATTAAAAATAATAAATTGTTTTTTTTTTTGCATTTCTAGTGTTGGGTGCTATTAGCGATATCAATGACGTATTTACAAAATAAAATTCTTACAAATGAATCACGTATCACTGTGTATTGCTCGCATAATACTAATAGAATGTATGAATTGTTTAATCAAAATCAAAACCTGAAGGTTTCCGACATATTTTTAGATACATGCAGTAGAAAATTGAAAGCTGTTTTCCTATAAAAACAACAACCTTGACCTACTGACTTCATGCATTTTTCCTCACCTCCTCACTTTTCTGTTTAATAACATTTTAGAATTAATTGACTTTACTTCTTCTTAATTCTCTAAAAATTGTTTGTAAGCATTTGTTAATGGATATTGTGCACATTATCCTATGTATATATATGTAATATTATATTTGTAAAGGCTTATAATTATTATGTTTAAATGCTGCTATGTTAATCTGTAGGAAAGAGTTGAGAAGCAGGCAAATTCTCCAATTAATGTTTTTTTAATGTCTGTATCTGTGTTTTCTCCAGTAAAAAAATACCTTTGGTTGGGTGGTTCGCGTCGGCCCAGTTTGTTTACAGGTTCCAAGAATACCTGGCTGCAGTGAATGCGAATTTCGCTGCCGAAGCCTTAATCAATAGAGATTTTCACAAAAGTAAATCGTCTGCAGAAACATACGGTCGTGGAATAGTGGACAGTCCGCAGCGATGTACGTCGCTTACATAAAATATCTCGTTTTCTATAGTCTTAACCAAAGCGTTACAGCTAGTTTTAGTTCGCCTCACGCACATCCAGATACGAATGCCAGATTTTCTCGTCGTCTTATGGGTATAAGTTCTTCCATTCACCACAATCATCTGCTTTCCTTTCTTTGTAATAAACTGAACTGTAATCAAAATGTATGTTTGTTAGTAAAAATACAAAAAATCACAATATTTATTGGAAGCAATCTTTCCGGCAAACATTCCTTGGCATACTTGGTGCAACATGTGTTTCACGGAATTTGTACAATTCATCAAATTTCAAAGATAATATTCAAGTTCTGTTATTATCCAAGTTTTGCGCAATAACCGGCCCATGATGAAATAATAACAGAAATTGAATATAACTTTCACAGAACTTGAATTTTAACTTTAAAAATTGATGGATTTTTAAAATTCTGTGAAACAAGCCATACAAAGTGACCAGCTCCAACGAAGCCAGAGATAAGCTAGGCTCTCAGAAGCTGAGCATACAGGACGGCCACCGTGGTTTTGACGGCTTCCGTGGACGAGGGTTAAGGCTATAGGCTACAAGCTGGAGGTCGCGGTTTCAAATCCCGGCGTGCGAAAGTAAATTTTATTTGATTGGTGTGTGTTTTCACAAATTACTCATTTAACAAATAGTATAAAATAACTTCTTCAAGTTTTGCAAATTCACTTTGTGGCACCATTTTTTTTAATGAAATAAATAAAAACACTTTGTTTTTACCTCGAAATCTTTATTTTTTAAATCAACATGTTTCGAGAACGATGTTCTCTTCTTCAGGACATAAATTATACTAAAAAAACAACTTTTTTTAGTAGAATTTATGTCCTGAAGAAGAGAACATCGTTCTCGAAACATGTTCATTTAAAAAAATTAAAAAATAAAGATTATCGTGGTAAAAACAAAGTGTTTTTAATTATTTCATTAGTATAGAATAAAGTCGCTATCCGCGTCTGTCTGTGTTTTTCTAAACTAAGCAACGGATTTTGACAGGGTTTTCACTATCATGTAGAAAATTTCTTCCGGAAGGTTTATATATATAAAATACATGCATATTGAATTTATAGAAAGTAGAGAAAAAGTGATGTTTTTTAACAAGTCATAAAAAAATATTTTCGGACGCTAACATTGCTAAAACTGGCTCAACCTTATGAAATACATCAAAATAATATACTACGGAATCATATATCTTAAAAAGGCCTACAGAAAAGTCACGGATGTTATATGTCTATTTCCTAAGGATAACCCCCAGCAACGCCGGGTAGTTTAAAATAATAAATAGTATATTTGCGACACGTTCCAGAATGGAAGATATTCTCAGTAGGTGTACGACCACCATTCAGAATTGAAACGTTGCTTTAAATGGCTTTGGCCGTGTTTGTGGACCAGATCTAAATAGCCAGGTACTTCCCCACCTTCCTCTCCTCATCTCCTTTCCCTCCCAAGTACCTTCAGCCACACAACATACCTCAATTGGGGAATGCCACAGCCTCACTGGCTCCAGACGGTTGGGAGCAGTAGGGACCCTTGTGCGGTTTCACATAAAAAAGGCCAGCAGATATTTTAATAGAATACAACTACTTGACTGACAAATCGAAAGTGCGCCCCACGGAATCGTATTATTATTACGGCATCACATTGCAGTAACGGCGTATAAAATTATTAATAATTTAATAGATAATGTAATGCTATAAGCTATTCGTACCGAACAACTACAGCCAGGTACGGCACCATGATCTGCTATGTATCCCACATAGCAGAACGGACGTATTGGCTCGGCATAGCATGACACGAGGCGGTTAAATAACATTTCCAAGACTGTTGACATTTTTAACAGTAGCCTCGAAGGATTCAAGAGGCATGTAAATGTGACATATAAATATCGAATGTAAATGTAACACGTTATAATATGTATCTCGTGTTTCCTTTTTTATATAATGTATTTAAAAATATGTAGTATATGTTATTCTACGTATACGAGAATAACATAAACTATACCTACGTACATACGCGAGCCGAATTGCCGAAGTGAACCTCAACTACTTCTTGGTAAGGAACGAAGCAACTGCGAATATGCACAAAACAATAAAAATCTTTCGTATGGAGGTCCGAAGTCCAAAAATAACTAACGTTTGAAATTGTGAAGAAATGGGCGCGCGGTCCGCTTGATAGATTCTTTAGATTGCAATCTTCGGACAACAGACGTCAGGAATTTACTTTTCTACTTCAGGGCACACGGGAATATTAAAACTAGCTTTTGGTATATTTGGAAAATATATATTTTATAAAGATTTAAATAAACTATGTAGGCATTATAACTCACCATAATCCCATGTGGACAGGACAGGACAGCTATGCCAAACGGTAAAAAAATAAAACAGAACATAGTCAAAACAGAACATGATCAAAAAATAGTTTAGGTTTGTTGTTTATATTTTTTTCACTTTTCTCCAATACAGGTACTATTTTGTCATGTAACCATGCCAAACACATCACAAATAAATTCATCAGAACTTTATATACCTATATTCGCGATAAAAGTTACGGAAATGAGAGATCTTGGCACAATAATGATGTTTTTTTTTTTTTTTTTTTTTATAAATTTAATTTAGATTAAATTTGATAATATTATTATTAAGTTCTACAAGTGTTTTAGTTTTTTATTATTGTGACAGTCACAATAATAAAAAACTAAAACACTTGCAGAACTTAATAATAATATTATCAAATTTAATCTAAATTAAATTTATAAAAAAATTAAATGGAGTTCTACGAATTAAACACAAAAACAATAAATAAACAATAATGATGGTTGAAAAACTAAACAATTTCACGGCCCTATGGTTTGCATTCCCCAAAACAATGTATACAGTCTCGGTAACAAATGTTTAAGGTTAAACGCAACGCTCGTTGTATTCTACGTGTTTACAGATGGCGTTAATTAATTAATTTTGTTTAAATACGCTTTTGCAAGGTATTGCTTTACAATATTAAGACGAATCATTTGTTTGCGCCCGTATATACGCAATATGAATATGAATCAATAGTTTTGTTCGTTTAAAGACTTAATTCTTTCGAGAAAGGCACACAAATACAATATTATACCGACGATTCAATCCAATATTGTATTTGTATGCCTTTCTAGATAGAATTGAGTTTTTATATGGACAAAACTATTTATTCATATTCATATTGCGTATATGAGGGCGCAAACAAATAATTTGTCTTAATACTGTAAAGCAATACCTTGCAAAAGCGTATTTAAACAAAATTAATTAATTAACGCCATCTGTGAACACGTAGAATACAACGAGCGTTGCGTTTAACCTTAAACGATAAGGATTTATTTGACAATAATTTGAACTTGGAAAACTTCAAAAGCAGTACAGACGAGCTATTCCTACCTAGATGATAAATTATTGTGAACAGCAATTGTATGTAAATTTTTTTTCTGAATATTAAAATTGGTGGAGTGTGGCAGAATACCTATTATTATTATTTATATTAAGTCCTTTAGGTGGGGTTAAAATAAAATAACTAGTAGTTCTGTTTACAGTAGACCTCGCGTAATATTGATTATTCCGATTTGACAACTCTGGCGGAGTAAAAATTATCCAACACGGCTACCATCTTGACAAGATTGACGGGACACGTAACAAACAAACAAATTATAGACAGACAAAATGCAAAGCGCTCGAGTTAAAACAGGACTTAGCCACGCTCAGTCAAGTATTTATTTATTTTTGCAGTCAGTGCAGCAAATGTGGTCGCAGGACACGAAAGGCAAAGGATGTTGGACGGAAACAGCCGGATGTTTTTGTTTTAAGTGCCTATTGAGATTACCAGAGCAGCCAGGTCCTGTGCTCAAAATTTGGGAACAATAATTGCACTTTGCTTTTTTCTCTCCGTTCTCTTGAGAAAAGTGATTCCAAACTTTACTTCTCTTTCTCGAAGACATCGTGACTTCTTTATTTCCTAAAAAATAGGACGGAAGGAAAATAAATAAATAAAATTATTAATTATTAATGAAGATAATATGTTAATGAAACAGAAAAAAGTATCAGTAATTCAATCCAATATTGTATCTGTATGCCTTTCTTGAAAGAACGTACGTTACATTTACCATTGAAGTACTTCACAACGCTATGTCAAAACATAACGAAACAGTCTGAAATAACGGGTATTCACTATAAAGACAGAAACAGTATTGAAATAATTAAGTTTCAGATGTGGATTATTTCATTTATATGAATCTATAAAAATAAAAATGAAACGCAAACTAGAATCAAAACATGAAATAATAAACATTGTTAACACTCTAAATAAAACACATAAACATCTTAGCACAGATTTTCTTAGTGTGATGTTCACAAAACACTGAAATTTACAATACCATATACAGTAAGTACCATTGTCGTCAGAATAGATTGATTTGTATGTCTATGGTAAGTAGCCATTATTCATACCTTATACTCGGCAGTACCATTACCTTGTAATTTTCATTAATTTATCCGTAAACTGTACAGAAATAAAATTAAATAAATACACAAGAAAATAAACACAAAATAATTTAATTTGCATAAAGCCCGCTTCTTTATCCAACGTTTCAGAGAACCTTGCAGGGAACGTTATCAAGACAGATGATACTGTAACATTTAATAATAAAACAACGATTAACCGTTTTAGTGCTAATCAATTTTTGCAAAAATAAATGTAAATTGCTATTCACATATTGATTAATTTAGAGGAAAAAATAATGGTGTCAAATAAAACACTCTAATTTAGACAAATATCAATCAATTTTATTAATTCTTTTCGCATTATAAAGAAAAATGTTTATTGATATGAATATGAAAAAATAAACATATAGTCAATATTATTGTGTTTTATTTATTTTTGAAAATAAAAATCTAAAAAAAATAGCTCAACAATTATGTTTTGACGCACAAATAGTGTGCAAGCCTTTCCCACAGCGAACGCAAATAAAGCGGGATAGTTTTATCCCACTCCCTGTGTTTTTACACACCACGCACTGGCGTGAATTACGTCCTTGTAATTTTTCCAGCGCTAATGTTTTGTAAGTAGGATGACGGCAATAAAAGAGATTGTTAACGTGAGAACCTGAAAATATAGTAATATAATGTAATAATTTTAAAAAAAAAATTATTTTTAATTAACATTATAGTTACAAATTACCTTTCACAGTTAAAATGTTTGCATAGCTATAAAAACACTTCACATACCATATTCAGAGTAAAAATAATTTAATTATCAAATTTTTGTATACTAACGCCATCTCTTGACGAATAGAATTAACAATAATATTTTATAGCCTAGAGTCCTAGAGCATAAAAAACTAATTTTATTGGTACATTAAATTGATTAAAACAATGGTAAATTTCATGTTTTAATATTAATGTATGTACCTGGTAAAGCATAAAATAGGAAGGAAATGAAATGTGAAATAAAAGATGAGTTTTATGCTTTAAAAATACTTTATTGGTTATTCGTTATTATGTTTATTTAGACACATTAATTTATTAGTAAAGTTATATTTATAAGGTGTACATATATTTCTGAAGTAGGACCGTTTATTTGAGCTAATTAGTAAATTTATAGAATGTATTAAAAAGAGTTCAATTAATAAGTATATTATGCATTAATAATTTAACAGTATACAAAGTTTTGAATTAAAGCTTTTGTCCTTTCATGTTGACAATGTGATAAAATTATGTGAGACATCAAATGACAATAAAATGGTCATTTTCAAATATTCAATGACGCTACTGGTTGATAGATAATTTGACTAAGCCCGTCGTCCCACGGGTCGGTAAACAAATGATATAAACCGTATGCTGCAAGATCCTGTGCAGAAAATTAAGTACGCTATAGTAAGATAAAGTCTGCAGTGCAGTTCAGTGTGGAACTTTTCTGTACAGGGTTGCAGCATTCGGTTTGTCGATTGCTTACCGACCCGTGGAACGACAGGCTTAAGTGCGGATTCCTTTGAATAAATCAATAATTTTTTGGGCATCCAATGGATTCATGGTACATTGTTGAAAATAGGCCCAAGATATTTAAAATAATTTATTAATCCTATTGAAAGTTTTTTTAAGAAATGCATCAGCGTAGAGGTCTTCAAATGTTTACACTTGCCCACGAAACAGTTGCCGTGAGCTCCTAGGATCTGCCTGCAATCTGCAGTTATCATGGACAAAGTTGGAAACTAATAAATTAAACGCATTTATTAGAGCAAGGCGACAGTTGGATGACTTTTTCAAAATTCATACAAATCAAAAAGTCACGTAACCGCGTGTGCGCACCTCCATATACCGCAATGGAATTTGATGTAGAGGCGCAACTATCACGGTGACAAAAGTTGCTTGTGTGTGCCTGACTTTAGTTGAAAACTGATATGGTTATGAAAACTGCTATGATAATAATTAATTAAAAATGAAACAATGTTAGGTTACAACAGTTCCAGTCATTAAAGAAATAACAAATGACACTATGTGAGTATAGAATACTTTGTGTTCGGTTCACTGTTTAATATTAACATTGAGCATACAAAATGAGCATTGTTTTATGTCGTTCTCTTTTAGATTAGAACACATTGGTTTACACAACGTTTATAGTTTATAGCTTAAGCCAGCTTGAAACAGCGTTCTCTTTGCTGTGCGAGTAACACAAAAGTATCAATAATAAAGGTTTTATTAACCATTGTAGCATCAGCGCTATTAAGACATGTGAGTAAAATAAAACGAAAAAATACTTCTTCGCATCAACTGACAACCAGCTTGTTCCTAGTGCATTGACGTATATAGATAGAGCTAACATTGGCGTTCGAAGTATGGGTCACAAACATTATTAATTGTCCGTTGTGAGATGCCATGAGCTTCAGTCGCTCAAGCTCTAACAAGCGCTCGCCAGGCACAGGTCTCCGGCGATAACTTAAAAATGCCGGCGAGCATACTGAAATATTGTACGGGAAAAGATAGGGAAAAAAATGTTATAACCTTTTATTGGCAAATAGGGTTTTACCATAATCAATAGTCATGTGATTTGGCTTTTTAATGTTAAAAAATTCATAGACCGCTTGAAACTGACTCGCCGATAACCCAAATGCACCGGGTCGTGGCGCAGCGGGCAGTCACCTGTTTCTTCGTTTGTTGAGTTTGTTCGCGATCAGTAGAGTTTGGGCGATATCGAACAATATTTTACACTGATTTTGAGGAATGTAGACTCTATCTATATAACTCAATGCCCTAGTGGAAGAAATGTATATATTATGCAACATAATTTGAGAGCGAGCATTCCCACCTGTAACTTTTGTCGACAATTTTATAGATTGGTCATTTTTGGATTGCTTTGACAGACTACAGCCAAGGAATTTTTTTATAAAAACTACAAAAATTCAGTCACATTTCAATTGCAATTCTCAATTTATCAACGGAAGTTGGAGCAATTTTGGTGAACCAGAGTTACAAAGCCAAACATGGAATTAACAAACATTTTTACAAGATTCGTCTAAATTTCTTGCTTTATATAAAAATCTACACGGTCGGCTTAAGTTTGCAGTCAAATAATATATTCCAACAAGAGTGAATACTAATAAAAATAAAAGCGGGTCTTAGTATGTAGCCACTCACATTGTTTAAAGAGTTATTATGATAACATATTAAAAATCATTTACCAAGAAATTCCAGAGAGTTACATTTGAAATATAAGCTTTCATAACCTAACATGGTGAAATATAGTTAACAATTTCTGAATTACCATTAAAACCTTGAAATTTGAATTTGAAAAGTAAGAAAGTATCACACAATTATAAACAAAAAGATTTCATGGAATGCAGCAGGCAGAGCGTGCCGAGGATACCCTTGTCAGACATATTAGTGAAAGAATAAATACCCAAAATACATAATAACAAATTTTAGAAAAGACTTACATATTCCATTGGATGCCGTTGGAAGAATGATAAAACAGGAGACCTGCCTGTATATCCAGCTAACATAAAACCTACACAGGGATGCACACAATTCCCAAACCTCATTATTATGACATTCAATGTTTTGTTATTGACACTCACAAACTATTTACACTGTTTAAACTGTAGATTTCTCACGTATTAGTTATGTTTTCTATAGTTTAGGATTGACCTTGAGTTTTAGAACTAAAATATCTCGCCAAATAAGCACTAGTTTACACTAAAATGCAAATACAACACTTTATTCATAAAAGTTGGGTTAAATTATATTTTATAGAAAAAACATTCAAATTCAACAACATTTTCTCGTCGAACGAGTGATAAATCACAAGGCTGTAAGCCAACAATTATTTACTTCGATTTCTTACGAAAGGGCACTAAAACAGCTAAATAAATCTTTAAAATAAAATAATAATACTGAATGACAATCGCACAGAACAAAACTAACCATAGACAACTGACAAATAAATTCGTAGAAGCATCTGCTATGGATATGCAGTCAAACACATTCCCGCTATTTTTCCGCCAGATGCTAGAAGTTGAAATGTTGGTGATTTTTTTACAATAATGATTTTCAACTCTTATGAAAGTTTATTACGGAAATTCTTGAAGAAATGAAAACTTAAGTTTTTTACAAATTTCAGTAGGTACAGAAAACGAAAAATATTTTAAATCTGAGAATTTTCTTTCAAAATTCTGGTTTATAAATAATGTATTAAGTTGGTGACCGACCGAAACTAGATTTTCAGCCGAAACCGACACCGAATTTCGGTTTCTGTTCTAGTTTCAGCCGAAACCGAAACTCTTCTTTAAAAACATTAAAAAAAAACTCTAAACCAGTTTATTAAAGTTGTTACTTAATAAAAAGTACATTGAAATGAAAGACATAAATTTAATTAGTAAATTTGTTGACTTTTATCGCTTTGGCAAACAAATCAGTATAATAATAATTTAATAATATTTACGTTGACAATTGCAATGTAATAGATTTATTATTTAAGTGATTAACTTTGTTAAAAAATGTATTAAAAAACTTTAAGCTTTTTAAGCTATGAACTTTCAGACAACTTTTAAAAAAGTAACAGCTTCTTTTAAAACAATATTTAAGTTATTTTATGAGTATAAACATGCGCCCTAATAAAGCCGAACGTGATCCGCCACATCACAAACGCAGGCTTCGGCTAAGCCGAAGTTTACCTGCCGGAAATGGCTGCAACCAAAACCGAAACCGAGACCGAAACTTCGGTCGGTCGCTATTAAAGGTATTTCAAAAATAAAATTAAAATAAACCATGTTTTATTTTGGTGCATAAATTAAAACGTATATTTTGAATATGTTTGAATTGAGAGCAATTTGCGTACGTTAAGCAATGTTTCAGAAATCAAAATCACAGAATATGAGCAATTCATCAAATTTCAATGTTAAAATTCAAGTTCTGTTATTATTTCACTATGGGCGGGTTATTTAACATTACTTAGATAGTAAGAAAACTTGAAAAGGATTTTCAAAGAACAGTATATTAAATTCGATAAATTGTTCAATGCCTGTGAAACAACTAGACTTGAGTATTTTTAATTTTAATCCTGACAATGCTGCATGAATATTGTTATTATAATTATTTTTAATCTCCCTAATGATAGTTTGGTTATAGGAATAAGAATGCAGTTTAACTTTTTCCTACCGTGAGAGTGTTTTTTTACTCACCTTTGTGTTGTATCTCCCTTGTAAAAAAACCACGATTTATATTCAAATCTAGAAGTTAACCACAGTAGAGTTAAAATATGCACCATTGTGAAACAAAAGTTAGTTAAAACCGTAATTATAAAAACCCTTATGAGTATTTTTCATGAATTATTTTTATATGAAACAACAAAAAGGCGAGCTGAGAGTAATGTTTATAATACATTTGTTTAATAAACAAGAGTGTATTTTTTATATATGTTTTCGCAATCAGTAATTTTATTTACAAATAACCTAAATCGAACCTTTTTAATTTGTTTAATGTTTGAATTCATAACTTTAACATTTAAAAACATATAAGTATTTCTAATTATAAAATTTGAAAGCGTATTTTATCAACTTTCAAAAACAGTCTTCAGCTTTTGGATATGTTCAGAAAAATTCCATTATTTTGATTTTATTACAAAGCGGAAATACTCGCCTGTGCAGTTAGTAAAGTCAAAATGTATATATTTTACTAAAAAGATAATTATAATGTTTCGATAAGAAAAATTGACCTGCATATTGACGCAAAATACATACAGGCAGATTGTTTATTTAGCTAACGAAACGATTATTTGAGTCAATAAAAATAATATAAATTTCATTAAAATGGTCTTTGATTTTGACCTAAACGTGATTTACAATGAAAAATAATAATTAATGATTTTGGACTATATTCATTACAATTTTAGTTTTTAACGTTTTAACATAATGTCGGTAGTCATTTAAAAACATTCGCAGTTCTGTGAACAGTGGACCTCGCTTGCAAAAAAGTTAGTTTCCGATTTCCTCGTATTAATAAAAACCAAAAAAATTGTCAAAAATCTAAACATTTTTAGGTCGGTATCTAATACCTACCTCCTTAACTATAATCCATAATTTTTTGACGTTAATTTTTATTTAAAATAAGGAATTATACAATTTGTCCAAATAAATGTCACCATCTCCATGGCAATTCTTTTTTCAAACTTTTTCAGGACGATATGTACCATTACTACCATTATATCGATAGTTCTGATTTGGCTGCGCATATTGCGAATATAATGCGAACTCTGACGGTATAAAAACGTAGTATCCAACAAGACCACCACCTTGAACAAGAACCGTAACGTAACAAATTTACAGACGGATGAAATGCCAAATGGCCGAGTCAATCGGAATTAGTCAAAAATTTCAATAATTATACCAATATATCCTAAATTATTTCACAAAAAATTAAAATTTACTTTGTCTATGACCATGCTATGACCATTATCATAGACAAATCGGCCATGACGGCCAGAAATGGCGTCGGTCTGTCATGGTTTTTCATAATATGTCATATTGAAGTATTCGAGAGTTTTGTTTTGGTGTACGTCAACAATAACATGTTGTTATTTGATATTTTACCCTTTTATGGAATATAAAAGTGTTTCAGTTTTCGCTTTATTGATACTTCTGTTTTGTCTTTTCAATTTGGGTAGAATAATATAAGTTTGCAATTCAATCAAAATATTAGTGTTTTTCGTATTAGGAGACGTTTGTGTTGTCAATTTGGTACATATTTGAATTATTAATACACAGTGCTTAAGAAACAATTATTTTTTATCGTCATTTTGGCGCTGTCAGGTGTCAAACAATAAGAAAGTGTATTTTTAAGATAACCTAAAAATCAAAGATTTGTATTAACACAAATAATTTCAGTGACGTATGTTTCGGTTGTTTACTACTCTAAATTTAATATTTAAAGTGTTACGTTTATTCGAAATGTGATTGTATGTTTTGAAATGATTTTGACAAGTTTAATTTTTAACATTATTAGTAATTTTTCATATTAAAAGTGATAAAGTCGAATCGCAACTGGTAAGTAGTTACTTTAACGAAAATAAGCAATTTAACTTTGCTGTTTTTATTTTACAACTGCCTATTTCTAATTGTGGCAGATACATTGTATTTTTGACAACCCATTCCCATGTGTACCATAAATAATAAATAATTAAAAAACATTTATATATGGTTTAAGTGGTCTGTATTTTTATCCTTCTCCTGAGAATAAAATATTCAACATATGTGATAAGTTTATACCTATCGTAGTATTCAAACTCGTTCTTCCCTACGGCACTTAGGACCGGTTGTTTCACAGAATTTGAATAATTCATCACATTTCCAAGTTAATATTCAAGTTCTGTAAAAGGCCTTTTCAAGTTCTGTTATTATGCAAGAACTGTGAAACGACCGGCACGTGATGAAATAATAACAGATCTTGAATAGAACTTTATTTTTAACTTTGATGAATTATTCAAATGCTCTGAAACAACCCGTCCTTTGAGTAGGTGCAGACCACAGACTGGCCGATAGTTCAGTCAGGGCTTTTTTCTCATACACCACGCGATTGAAACTATTTGATTAGAAGTTAGTGCACACTGTCCAGTAGTTAGCCGATTGTTACACAGTATTAACTGCATATTATCCCACGGTTGCATCTTGCTACTAAAATTATCCGTGAAAGCCCCAGAACACATGTACGGTGATTATAATATATTTTGATGAATTAACGATTCCCTATTTATGTGCCCATTGATGTTCTGAAAACCCACCGAAACTCGGAGTAAACTGAGAGCGTCGCCGATTGAATAGTTGACGAGTCTGTGCGTTCACATAGCATACCTTACTGTCGTACTGACTAAGCAGTCAGCCGATAGTTGGCAGACTTTTAATTTGAACGGGAATCATACGGCCCGTCAAACTTTTTTTACGAGCCTATCTTTAACCATTGGATGTGCACACTCACATATAAGTCTTCTTGCTGATTAACAACTGATTAAACTGTCAGCCGATCAAAGTCTGTAGTGTGCTGCGGCTACTCTTAGTGGATATCTTCATTTTTTTTTTTAGATATTTTTATTTAAGCCATTTTAAAATGGTTTCCTTTTCTTTATAATTAATTAAACATCTGCAATCAAAGTATAATTATAATCCATTTAACTTAATCCTATAATAAATAAATTCATTGAAATGTATGCAATTAAATAAATAAATTAATTTTTCGAAGAAAACTTCTTCGGAAAGGTTTTCACTTTGTGATGGCATTATTTATTTTAATAAAAAGACAAATAACTTTGTTAACATCACTTTATTTGTACACAATCAACATGTTTCGTGAACAATGTTCACTTCTTCATATAATCTTATACATATAATATAATATAATCTTATATAATATAATATAATCTTATACTAAACGTATACGTTTGATCCTGAAGAAGTGAACATTGTTCACGAAACATGTTGATTGTGTACAAATAAAGTGATGTAAACAAAGTTATTTGTCTTTTTATTAAAATAAATAAATTAATTTTTTTAAAGAAAGACATACATTCCCGGGTTGCGAATAACCTGACAATATTTTAAAATCTCCTACTACCACCACAGTAAGTGTTAAATGTTGCTTGTGTTGTGATGGAGGACTTAGCTAGCCGAGGAATTGAACACACTTCACCTCGGTAGGACCCAAACGCGATGTCAACTCAGCCACCGACCGGTCTTTAATTTGCTATTTTATTTTAGTTGAAATCATTGGTTTTTCTGTAGTGCATTTTTAGTCAAATGTCCTTTTCATAATGTACAAAGTTATCTCTAAATATCAGATATCTCTTCAAGGGTCATGCTAATGAGGTCTGTTTTAATATTGTACGTCACTTAACACTTTTATATTCTCTGTATGTAAGAATATTTAATTTATTTGTTTGTCACCTAATTTATGTGTTTTTGTTTGCCAAAAAGCCCGTCGTCCCACGGGTCGGTAAGCAATCAACATAAACCGAATGCTGCAAGACCTGCTCAAAAATTAAGTTCGCTGTAGTAAGGTAACAGTCTGTAGCGGAGTTCAGTGTGGAACTTTTCTGCGCAGGGTCTAGCAGCATTCGGTTTATGCCGATTAAGGGAAAGTTCCACGTTAAAGGGCTCATAAAGATGAAAGAAGTGCGGGAGTAAATTTGAAAATTGGAATGTTCTGATGTGACAGTTATATCAGCACTCTAGAGCAGTGTTCCGCAAACTTTTTATGTTCACGGTACACCTAACTAATCAAGAAATTTTTACGGTACACCAAAGAAAAAAAAAACAAGGTAAATTTTGGATAGGATTGGCTAGGCTTATTACGAATAACGGCGAACTTTGAGGTTAAACTACGAAAGCTGCATAATTTAAAAAAACATCTAAGGTTTTGAATGGTTTGTTTGGCAAAGCAGGGTTTGTCTAGCCGGGTTTGTGTAATTATGATTGATATTTATCACATAACAGTGACAGAATGACCGCGAACTGTCACCGAATCGGTTCGAGAAGTGAATTTTAATTTTACGAAATTGATAATTAAAATGCATCTTTTTCCGCCGACACCGAGCCAAAAAGTTTCCTTTTATAGTAATTACGGCATATCTAAAGTTTTTTTCTAAAAAGTATTCGTAATAAGCGTGGCCACTCCGAACCAAAATTTACCAAAAACAATATTTTATTAATATTTATTATTAAAATCAATATAACATGAAAAGATGTTTAATGCGAAATGTGAGCCTGTTTAACTGAACACAGACGATCAAAATTTGGAACAATCGTTGATAACGCTGCTCGCATCTCTTCGTCGATCGTCCTCAGGCGTTCTCTTTTTTTGACTTTATCGTTGTGAGAGTTGAAAACCCCAATTCGCATAAATAGGTCGTGGCAAATGGTAATAGAATTGCAATAGCTCGCTTTGACAGCAGTGGATACTCATTTTTTTACGTGGAGCCAAAAATGTGCTAACTCTGTTTCAGAAAATTTTAATTTTAGTGTCCGATCAGTTTTAAGCTCCATGAATTCTTCCTGCTCGTTTATTGGTAAATGTCCAAGGGAAGTGCTTTCCGAAAATGGATTTCTTACCCAGTCCATAGGTTGCAGGTCACACTTAGGAAAATATGAGTTCATTTTTTCTGCTAACAGCTCCAAGTGTTTCACTATCAAAGCCTGCACTTTTTTTTCTGAATCGGCAGCCATGACATTTGGAAACATTTCTTTACTACCATTGGTAGCGTGGCTGATCCATAGCACCAATTTAGCGCGAAAGCTTTCAATCTTGTCCGAAGACGTTAAAATGTTACAATTTCTTCCTTGCATTTTTTTGTTCAGCTCATTTAATTGAGCGAATATGTCCGCCAGATATGCAAGTTTTGCTACCCATTCTTCTTTTTTAAATTTTATGTTGAAATCTTTTAAAATCTTTTTTAATTTTATATTGTCACGCGCATGCACCCCGATAGCTCGTGCGCAATCACGTGGTAATGTAGCAATAGCACCCCACTTATGTAGTGTAGCACACGTGATAATGTAGCGTAGCGGCGTAGCACACGGCCACTTCGCAGCGATCGAGTCCCACCCACGCCACCTCCGGCCGCCGCGCCGCACAGAAAAGTAAAGACCGATTTACAGAGCACTTTGTGAGAAGTGACGCGGGACTCGCGGCACACTTACAAATGGCCACGGCACACCAGTGTGCCGCGGAGCACACTTTGCGGAACACTGCTCTAGAGGGCATGGAACATGGTTTGATAAATCATAATTTTGTTTTGTTTAACCTTTTTCAATAAAATTGTTTTGTTTTTGCAATTGAAAATGTTATTTTATTTATCATAATTTCATTCATGATGAAAATGTTTAAATTCTACTTGCTTCATCAAAAGCTTAGCCCACTCGTGTCATCTCAAAATAGTGATATCCTAGCGCTATGATAAAATAATGATTGTTTGACAATAGTGTAAAGCTTTTTTTAATATTAATAATTGGATAACTTGTATAGCTGTGTTTTTGTGTAAATATCACCTCAAGAGCGCTGTGTATAAATCTTTGTATATATTTATAAAATTATCATTTTTCCTTAGAACAACCAATTTTTGGTAACATTTACCTTGTATGTTATGAAAAAAAAATGATCTGCGTTCATTTCGCTCTCCGTCGGCCCATTACGTAACCCAGGTCGTTCACCTTTCAACTCTATAAATTATGCCGATTGATTGCCTATTGATGACCTTAAACACTGTTAAATATAACTGTCGGTGTTAAATATATTCCAATGATGTGAACTTTTTTAATGTTCAATATGCCAAGATGAAAAACATAACTTCTGCTACTGTGAGGGATCACTGATATGGTGACCGGGTATGTCATAAAATGACAATTCAACGCACCTCCAAAAAATGATATAAAGTCATGAAAAGCGATGAAACAAAAATTAGGTTAAATAGGTTACAATGGTAACTATTAAACCTAGTTTTTGTTTCATCACTTTGACGCTTTTATCACTTTTTAAAGGTGTGTTGAATTTTAATTTTGATGAAATATCATGGAACCTACTGAAATACTGTAAGCATTTTATATTTATTATAAGACTATTTTAATATATTTTAAAGGAAAAAAGAAAAACCAAAATTTCACTGGGTAAACATAAAATTATTCATGAACTACTCGTTCATAGATGGCGATATATATATTTTTTTATTAAATTTTTCTTTATGGGTATAAGACCACCAAGCTAGGCATATGCCCGTGTTGTGGTGGTTGATTATATACAGTACATTAAAATAATAAAGAAAAAAATTAATTGTTGATATTTTATATGTGTGAGTTAGTGTGTGTGTGTGTGTGTGTGTGTGACATACATTAAAACAATTTGATAAAATATATCAAAAGATTGAAATATGATAGAATTTAAAAAGAATAAAAAAAGTGTAGGATATAAAACACAGTAAAAGTGATTGTTTAATACTTGATAAGCAAATGTAAAAATATGGTAAAACTGTTGATAAGTATGTACGAGTTACAGTGACATATGTGTATACATTATTCTTCAGCATTTTAAGTATAGATTCTGGTCTGAACTCTGGCTAATAATACTAGAGTGAAAAATTATTGTCACAATATTGTTATTAACAAATGCTGAAGCGATCCTTAGGTACATGAAAGTTTCAGAGGGATTTATGAATATTCGTATTCATTCCCAACAACGAAAAATTCTTCTTAATATTTTAAAGCATAATGTGCAAAAAGATTTTAATTCTAAAATATTTAAATCGGCGCCATCTGTGAAAGAGTAGTTTATGAGTAATTTTAAATTTACCGTAGTGATAGTCACGCACAAGCGTTATACTCTCATAATATATGTAGGCTTGGCCTGTTTCACCAAATTGCTTGCAATTCATTCCCATTCAGAATGTATGGCGACCGATATGGTGAAACAGGCTGACCCCAATTTAGAAATTTCAGAAATATGATGATTTTGAACATAATAATAAAACTTGTTACGCTTTTTCTTTTACTTCTAATCTCTACTTCCAGAAAAACTATATTACATCAAAACCCAGCGCGGGGCTCCCAGTTTGGTTGTTGCGGGTTATGTGTTCAGGGCGACCAAGCGCAGGAATCACCGAATCTACTGGTCCTGTTGCAACCGGAAGTGCAAAGCTCGCTGCGTCACACACCATGGCAGGTTGACTTCCCAATCTTCCAAGCAGGAGCAGGAGCACGACCACGCACCTGACAACAAGAGAATCAGGCGACATTATCAGATTGAAAGTTTAATAGAGACTATTGATAATGAACAAATGTAAAATCGTTTTAATATACTGTTGTTCTTATTTCATTTTAATAAGTTGTTATTTATATAATGCCGCACTTGCTTCACAACGATCATGATTTCTTAAATCTCCTAACTAAATAGATAATAGAAAAAAATGGAGGTTTAACATGGAAGTGTGTCAACTGTAACCGAGTCACAACCAAACTGCATGCATTATCAAAGCATCGGAGCCGATGAAATTTATGCATTTGGTGTGAAACAAAGGTTAGGCACCGCTGTGTATAGATACAAATTGCAGTAACGATGTTGGCGACACTTTTGTGCATGCTTGTTACTAATAATGGTTAATGGCCCATCTCGCTTTTTTCTATTTTCTATGATTTAGCCTGGCGTCTCACTGGTCGGTAAACAATCGACATAAACAGAATGCTGTCAGACCCTGCTTAGAAAATTAAGTTTGCTATAGTAAGGTAACGGTCTTCAGCGCAGTTAAGTGTGGAACTTTTCTGCGCCGGGTCTTGCAGCATTCGGTTTACCGACTTACCGACTCGTGGGACAACTGGCTTAGTTTGTAATTCATTTACAGTTCACTTTAGGCAAGAAGTAACACTTATTTTCTATGTTTAATACGCTAACCGACATCTAGATAGACATCTGTTGCTCTAGAAAAAATATTTTTAACTCTCCAATATGATCAATGTAATTCAACTATTTTTTAATTGATAGGTGAGATTGAATTAAGCACTTTGTGATGTAACTCAATTTCAAGAAAAATGTCCATTTATGACTGCACGACGACGATACATTATTTTAGGGTTTGTGTATTACTCTTTTTGACACCGAGGAAATTGCCAATATTTCTAAAATGATCAAATCCCACGTTAAAAGCACTTTTTAATTTTAAAATTCTTAAAATGTTAAAAAATTCTCAAACATTTCCTTCCATTTCAATGGGTATGTAAATATTTTTGGAACACTAAGCCCAACAATAAGTAATGGGCAGAGTTATTTGGTTTTTATTTTCTTACACATAAATTTGTATAATATTATTGTAATAATAACATGTTGATTTAAAATTCTATAACTATGTATTATTTTTCCTTTGTGTTTTCAAAATACTTCCTTTACGGTGAATAAATATATTTTTTAATCAATTTTTTATTTTTCATTCTGTATCACAATATACCCACCTTAACCACCAGAATAAATTTTAATGTAATGTTGTGTTTTATTTCTATGATAAGAATTAAATATGATACTTGTGTAATAATTAGAATAAAATAACTCTGTTTTTAATACCACTTTATTGTATGTATTTTCAATATATAAAACCGACCGGTTTCGGTTCACCCTAAACCTTCATCATTATATATGTTTTTATATAACCCTGATGAAGGAAACCGGTTGGTTTTATATATTGAAAATATATATAACAAAGTGGTATGAAAATTTGATAATTATATGATAATTTCTGATATAGCAAGTTCACTCGTTTTAATTTTAGTTGATCAACTCGACACTTAAAAGCATATTGACAAGCGTGAACCTTCTTTCAGCAAAGTTGACCAACTTTTTGGTTAGAAATCTTGTCCTTAAATAAAAGTTGATCAACTAAAATTGTAATGTCTAAAACCCGTTATCTAGATCCGCTATCTATTAGGTATATAAATATGTATTTATGAACCCTTTTCATTTGAATTTTTTTTATTATTCATTTGAATTTTGTTTATTATTGTTTTGTCAATATTCTCAAAATAAAGCTCTGTAATAAAAAAAATCCTTGAAACATGTTTTCACTTATCCAATTTAATCAGATGATAACCCAGAGATAAATTTGTTCTTTTTTATTTTGTAGAAGAATACACAGCTTTACTGATAGACTACGGTGACTCATCAAGCGATGAGAACAGCGAATTGGTTCCAGAATATTTAATGGAGGAACAAATATTCAAAATGGTGAAAAATTTCTCTCCAAAGATTTCAGAGAGTACTCCCCAGCCTCTGGAGTTCATCCTGAGCATCCGTGGCAACCCCCAGTTGGTCTACGATGGACAGACTTATAATTTTGAAAAGATGTCCAGCGTAAAGAAGATGTGGCAGTGCACCCAGAGTCAGAGGTTTAAGTGCAGAGCTAGATTGTTTACTATTGGTTCTCGTGTGTTTGTCACGCATGATGTACATTCTCATCCCAAGACCATTGGCAGATTGAAAGATAAACCTTCTGAAGATGTTTGAAATTGTTTGAAATATGTAATATATAAGAAATTTTATTGTAAATCATTCATATGATCACAAAATACATGAAGAATGTACCTAATATCGTATACAAATACAAAACTATATATTTATTTCTATATACATACACACCGAATGTTGACTTTTTGTTTGCTGTATTATCACAAAATCTCAGCCTACTGCACACACACAATAATGAGTAAACTGTATATACACAGCAAAAGTTGTTGTGGGATTTAGCATTTCCTGTATTATCACAAAACTCATACTGAGCCCTTTATCTGGTATACTCACTATTGTGTGTATTTCACTGTGTATATATGTATATACACAGCTATAGTAGATTTTATGTTGTTGGATTGAATGTTTTCTGTATCATCACAAAATCTCATAATTACAGCCCACTACACACATACCATAGTGAAAAAACCATATACATATATGTATATACACAGTGAAAGTTGATTTTTGCTGTTGTTGGATTTAAAGTTTGCTGTATTATCACAAAATCTCATACTTACAGTCTACTGTACATGCACAATAGCGAGTAAACCAGATATTATGATACGTTGTTGTATTATAATATTATAAACATAATTGTTTTTCTGAAAAACCATTTTAAGAGATTATATTGCTTAAAATCAAATAAACTTGTAAAACAAGTTTTCACAAACTAAATGAGATACCTATTCATTTATTTATTTACCAACGCCCTATTGGGCTTATATATGGAATTTTTAGTTAAATTATTTAGTTTCAGTATGCAAGTATAACAGTATGTAAGTAGGTAATAAAGGATAAACATAGTTGTAGGTAGTCACAGCATAATATCAAATAGGTACCTATAATAAAACTAGTGCAAATTAGCAAAATTATAAATACTATGATGGATATTGATTTTGAAGACTAACGACCTATAGTTAATAAAAATAAGTATAACGTATAAAAGCAAGTATATGTGAATATACAAACAATAATAAATTATTCATGTGTAGTATAAACCTGCTTAAATAACAGAAAACGAATATTCTTTTTCGTAAGGATAGAATATTAAGTCGAGAATATTACGTTTCTGTATTATTTCCTAAATATATATATTTTTTATGTACACATGTTTGCATTTCATCACAAGACCTCCGTGCATATAAATATGTTTTTAAGTTATAATAAAATGCTGTTGAAATCATTGCCTGTAATTTTTTATTTTATATATTTTATTACTTTCACAAAATTTTGTGAAGTTAATACGAGTGGAAATGGCCAAACCAGCCTATTTAAAGAATCTCCTAAAATGTGTTAGAGTAAATGTAACGTACTTTATAATCTATGCGTTCAAATATGGCGTTAATTTAATTATTTTATGTACTTAAATGCAATTTATGCTCCAAAATAATAAGACGAATTATTTGTTAGCGCCAGAACAGCGCAATATGAATATGAATAAATAGTTTTGTCCGTGTAAAAACTCAATTCATTCAAAAAAGGTATAAAATACAATAATGGATTGAATCACCGGTACTTTTACCCACCATATTTTATGATAAAAAATTTGTCATAAAATAATATTTTCCTTTAAAAGCCAAACACTGCCATCTATCGTTTTTTTGTACAGTTATTTTCGTGATAAACTATTTTGCCACACATTCCTATCAAACAATAATGAATGTCAATTAATCACTCCTCGGTTTTTGGCGATGACAGTGTTGAAGACAAAGATTACATGCCGAATTAAGTTCATTCCAAATTACGAAGGTTAGTTTTTAATGGTTGAAATTGTTTTTTTTTTCTAAAAATTTTTTTATTAATGTTTAAAAAATCGATTAATTAATTCGGTTTGACGCTTTTAGTCGGAATCTAAACTACATTCTCAATTTTTAGATGTTGAAAACCTGACTATTTTTTCTGCGAATGCGGAAGCCATTACAAGTTCTTCCAATGGACATTGTGAAGAAGTAACACAAAACCCGGTAGGAAGAAGTAAACAAAGCAATATGAAGACATGGAAAGAAGAAATTCGTAAGCAAAAAGTTTTACGAGGTGAGAAACACGTTTCTCAAGGGGGGGAAATAATTAGAACAAAGAAATGTATTGCAACGGGTGACTGTCCGTAAAAAAATCGATATTAAAAAAATTGCAGCATGCGAATCCCATTATTGAAGATCACGTACTCCAAAAAAAAATTTTTCACCAAGCCTCAATATAAAGATTCTGTATGAGGAGTACAAGAAAATGTGTGAGAATGAAATAGAGCCAATTAATCCAGTTTCATTGTTCGTTTTTAGCAAGGTTTTTAACACGAAAATTTAATCTATCTCTCCACCTCGGAAAGACAAGCAAAACATGTCACTCAATAAATATGAATCCTTGAAGTTCGTATTTCACACCGAAGAGTTGACAGTGTCAAAGAAATGCAAATACGAGATATTGAAAGAGTAGTGGTACTCAAGGGTTAGTGTTTTAACCTGTGAAAACACTACCAGTTCCACGTCTCACTACATTTGTAGTTTATTATAACGCCAGTTGTAAGTTTTCAACTTGGGCATTATGTCCCAGATGACGGTATCATCTAATCTACTATGCATTTCCCGACTTCAAGAAGGCACTATCAACAACTCTCGACCAAGGAAGTCAAGCAGATATCACAAAAATTTGAATTTGAAAATGCTTAATTGACCAAGGTTGATAGCAATGTCTTAGGAAGTTAGCTAGATTTGGTTTCTTCAGAAGATTATTTTTTTGCTTCGTACTTCACAAATCTCGAAGGAAAGGACGGTAGATGGCTGAGAATTTCGACGTGGTGGCTTCTGTTAGTACCTGGGCCGGCCAGCCGTCTGTAGATATCTTTAGTGATAATATGTAAATAATATAGTCTTGATTGAATTTATTCTTTGGAGTAAGCCAAATGTGTCTCTATTTGTGCCTGTGTCACAAATGTTGGATTGTTTTTTTTTATATTTTCAAAGCCCAACACGCCATGATCTTGTCAAAACAGACTTAATTTTATTTTTTTGTTTTTGTTATAGTAAGTATGTAACTGTTACATGTATTAAAAACACAATAGTTGATTTATAATTGCCCATAAACCCCAATACAGTGCCATTGTCACATTTCAACATATTCATGGTATAGGCTGGTTTGGCTCTTTCCTACTCATATTTGATTTTTTGTTTGTTTATGTATGATCTATCAAAATACATGTCTCTATATATGTGCCTCGCAACGGGTACCGGCGTACTCCCTTCTAAAAACAAGTGATGCAAGCTTCTTTTTGTATAATTAAAAAAAATATATATTTGAAGAGGCTTTGGTGTGATATTTATCTATGAATAACATTAACACACATATTTATGAATTGTATGCGATATTGCCTTTATTATTAGGAAATTTATATACATTTTCGATAAACTAAAATGACTTTGCAGTAGGAATTTGATAAATAAATTATCAATGTTGTGTTTTGGTATTAAAATGTAACTAATGATACGTCTTTTTTTAGTATTTTACATGCGTTCCCAAAAGGGGAATTTGCAGCTGGTTGCCGATGGCCACGTTTATTACGAGGCCTCCCACATCGGAGATAAGGTAACCTGGAAGTGCTGCTACTTCCCCCGTACCAAGACGCAGTGTCGGGGTAGGATGCTCACGATGGCCGGAGTTGTCCTCGGCATGAAGGCAGACCACAACCACGAGCCCAACTATACGCAGAAGCTGTGGGGTCGCAAGAGATACCCTTTCACCGTTTGAACAATGGTGTCGCAATGTTACCCGAAAGCGCTTCTACTCTACCCGAACCAAGATGTGATAACCAGACTGGTCAGGGTTTTCCTTGAGGTGAAAACATATCACAATTACTTATTAAAAGTAGTTTAACGCAAACAAGAGATCCTGGAAGCGCTTCTACTTCCCCCATAGTATGACGCAGTTTCGTGGCAAGGAGCTCACGATGGCCGGAGTTGTCCTAGACATGAACGTGGACCACAACCATGAACCCATCTCAACGCCGATGCTGCGAGGTCGCTAGAAATACACTTTCACCATTTGAATAATTGATAATGTGACCTGAAAGGTTAATGAAAAGAAAGCGATATAATGTGACCCGGTGACCTGAAAGCGCGTCTGCTTTCCGTGCACTAAGATATGGTAATAAAACTATGATGAGGGTTGTCCTCGACATGAAGGTGTAGAAAAACCACGAGTTCACTTTCACTCGGAAGCTGTGGGGTCGTGAGCTGTCATCCACTTTTCACCGGTTGAGCAATTGTGTGACAAGGTGACCTGAAGTCGCTTCACTTACCTTCACCAAGATGATGTTCAAGATGGCATAGTTTTTGAACTAAAGGTTTATGCATTAATATGATTGTGTTAATTTTATCGATAATACTCATGGCACATAATATTATATTCGCATTTTTAAATTAACATAACTTTGTTTTTGTGTTTAAATACATACGGCATCCAATTAAAAGTTACGCTTTTTACGTAGTAGTTTCAGTTTAAGATCTTTTAATGATATTATTCACTCCATTCACCAAAATAGTCTATTATGTCATATGTAATTACATTTTGAACATTTGAATTACAGACCAAAGTACACCGGTTACCAGAGGAGAAACGCCAGAAAATGCTCTCTCTCTCACTTTACCAGAAGAAAAGCTGTTGGTCGAGTGGATTGTCCGAATTGAACAAACAGGCTTTCAAACAAATAAACGTGTATTGCTAGAAATGATTCAACTCATTTTAAAAGATCGTCCCGAGCAGTGCAGGGGTGTCGTCCCCATGAAATGGTTTGAAACATTTTTAAATAGGTACTCAAAAGTATTTACTCCCATTCACGAATACTTGCCCACGCCTACCGTAAACGACATAGATGCCAACATCCGCCAGTGGCTTTCAAAAATACAAAGTTATTACATTCGAAATAATCACGAAAAAGTGCTTAATGACCCTAAGCGGATTTACCATTGCGATGATTTGATTCTTTCCATGAACCCTAAGGATGTTCCCGCAAAGAAAACTTTGAAATACACACCAACTTCCCTTAAATACGATGAGTTGAGTACTCTTGTAATGGCGAATGCGGCTGGCGAGCTGGCACCGCCGTCAATCATTTACCGCTACAAGAAAGTGCCCCCTACGGTGGTGGCCAGAAGAGTTCCTGCCGGTTGGGGGATGGGACGTTCTGATTCTGGTTTTCTGAATCGAGAATCATTCCTCGACTACATTATAGAAATATTTTACCCATGGCTGCTAAATAAGCAAGTTACTTTCCCTGTAATCGTTTATATGGGAGGTGATTCTTCTCACGTCCTGTCCATACCGCTGAGCGACTTCTGCAAAGAAAAGCAAATCATATTGATGGCCCTCTGCCGCAATACGGACTGTATTTTGAAACCTCTGGAACGTACACTTTTTCAACCAATAAAGATTGCATGGAAAAATGCAGTTGACAAGTGGAAGGCCGAGCTTGAAGGGCTTTTGATGAAAAAGGAAGATTTTGCTCCTCTTTTGGAAACTGTTATCAAAAATACCATTGATGAGACTGCTTTGCAAAATGGATTTAAAAAGTGTGGTCTTTATCCGTTTTCTCCAAATGCAATTATTCCAACATCAAGTCCAACATCTTCGTCTTCTAATGATAAACACATAACTTATTTAGATTTATCAGATGAATAGTAGGTTGTACCCGAATCGAGGTATGGACCTTTTTTAAATCTTTCACGCCATATTTCGTATTATTTACGAACCATTTCAAATTTGGTGTTTTATAGTTGTTTTTTTGCTACTGCATCTTCTCACGGTTTTATTAAAATATTATGTCGTTATTTTCTGTTCATAGATATTTGAGTGCAAAAAAATTATTTTACGTTAATTTAGTAATAAGTCAAAAATTTATTAACATTTACTTTTGGTTGTTTAAATGTTGACGAAGCGTAAAAAATATCTTTACCTAATAACGTATGTCTTAGGTGTAATAATTAATAATATGTCAAACATAATATATTTATGTCAATATATATACTCGTATATGACTGAGCATAGCGAAGTCCTGTTTTGAATCGACCACTTTGCATTTCATCTGTCAATGTAATGTAAATGTAAATTATTTATGTGTTCCGTGTCCGTTCAATCTTATCAAGATGATAGCCGTATTCGATAGTGTCTTTTTATTCCGCCAGAGCGCACGAGCGTTGCGACTGTTGTGAGCTGTCAAGTCGGAGTAATCAACATTACACGAAGTCTATTGTTCACAGAGCCTGTAGTTTATTTATTTCTGGGTAATGTGATTGTTCCACACACCAACCAGGCTTGGGTTAGGTTAGGTATTTTAGTGGTTATTTTGTTTCAATAAACCTATCGATGTATTCAGGTTAGTATTGAGAAATTTTATCAACATATCCATATACTTTAGTATGAACATAAGAATAACCCATAGTTTTGTGTCTAATGTTACTTACTTTGTAATCATTAATCGTATTAGAATGGGGAATCTGGTACATTGCATTAGAGTTTAGTGTCATCTTTGTTTGAAATACCAATTTAGTAGATATTACGTGTATTATATCATAGGTTCTAAAAGCGTCTTGCTTTTAGGCCCTAGTCTATACTGTTCATAATAATTTTAAAAAAACACGAATAATTAATATATTAGAATAACCCTCAAATATCCAGCTGTTTGTTATATTCCTTTTAAATATAAATGTAATAGTTTTGTGGTATTTTGATTCTGACTGCATTTTGCTTGCTAGCAATGAATTTGCTTTTGAGAGTCATTTCCCTGTAAAATATTTTTTTTATAAATTTATGTTGTGTTTTTGTTCCAAATATGTCTTTGTATTTGATAACACCCAATATATAGTAGAACTAAGCATAATCACTTTAATTACAAATACTAATTAATTAAAATAATCACGAATGAGTTACTTACTAAAGAAAGGAGATATCTTTCCGCAACACAATATTGACTTTATAGTACTTTTATATAACAAACATGTGTTTATGTGATTTATTTATTAGTGTTTTAACAATTTTACATACTGAAATAAACTAGTTGATTTTCCACCCGAAAGTTATGTTTTATTTGTATAGCTGACAAGGAGTTCTTACCCAGCTTCGTCCGAGTTTCAACGCTCCTTTTACTTGAACAATATTTATAAATTTGAAATACATACGACACATGGCGTCTTGTCTTATTTTTTGAGAAGAAAAGAATTTCTAGAAATTTCGTACGTATTTATTTATGCCAGAGCTCACCGTCCGTTAGTGGGTACGCAAATAGATTTTCTGATCGATTGTGAAATTTATTTTTTGTGTGTTCAGATAAAAAAATCATGTAATATTATGAAGGTTACTTAACTAATGAAATTAATGTCACACTAACTTCTAAGTATATTCTTATGTGAACCAACACGTATGTATGGATGTAAATTTTATATGAAATTTTCATGTATTTGACAAAATGAGAAAAAAAACTGGTGAAAGGGTAATGTTTTCGTTGGAGAACTATGACTCTCGATGGCGCTATTCTCTTCCTCATTTAAACATAGTATATTTTCCTTCTAGTTGAATACATGTTGTCGCAGAAGGGCCGCGTGATGATCAGGTATCTCGGCTTCACCCATAGCCACCAGTCCACCAGCTCCGGCAAGGCTAGGTGGATCTGCTCCACACACGGCACCAAGGGCTGCAGGGCCGTCATCTTCACCATGGGGGGCAAGATCATCAGAGCGAAGAATGCGCACAATCACCCCAATGCTTGGATGAAGAGCCTCACAGAGATGGGACGCATCATGCAAGGCAATACTGAAAATCCAAAAACAGGAGAATCTCCCGTGCAAATTAGTAGAGGTACTGCACCACCACCTTGGGGAAGACCAAAATCCGAAAACCAGCCTATGGGACAAAGAGGTTCTGGGCCTTCACATTCACCTGGTTGGACAGTAGAAATCGATGACCCTCATAAAATTTCAAGAGAATTAGAACCTCCTCCTTCACCTTGGAGAAGATTGAACCCTGAAGACAGCGGTATGTCAATGGAATCGAGAGATGCTGGGCAGTCACCAATGCAATCGAGGATGTTAAAATCTGAAGACTTGCCTGCAGATACCAAATATGCAGGACTGACGTCTGCGCAATGGAGGAGGTTGTACCCTGAAATCTCACCTGCAGGACATAGAGATCTAGAATCCCAGAGACACAGAGATTCGGCACATAGAGATGCGGGCCCAACCCAGTCACAATTGCTGATATGTAAAACTGAAGACTCGCCCTCTGAATCCAGAGATTCAAGACCTCCTTCTTCAGCACATCCTGGGGTAATAACTGAAAACCTAGCAGCGCCGTCAAGGGATTCAGGTCCTCCTTGGCGGAAACTTAAACCTGAAGATACTGCGGGATCAAAGGATACAGCATCTTCCGCTTCCTCGTGGTGGGGGAGATAGTCGAAGTATATTTTAAAAACAGGACGAACATTCTACGTAAAGAAATTTATAAAATACTATTATAACGAAATGAAAAATCTCGACGATTTTCTCAAGCAATATTGTTGTTACTAAATTCTTTAAATTGTCGCTTTTTATTACTGTTAGTCAGAGTCAGTGTGTTAGGAACTACTAAACTGTTTGACTTTGTGTTCGTTCGGATAATGTTAGAAATTAGAGCTGATATCGTTGCAAGTATTGGAGTAAGTGGAGAACAAATATAAATATAAGAATAGCTTATTTTGTTTTGTAGGAACATAATTTAATATGATTATTTGCTTTTAGTCGTCTTTGAAATAGATATTTTAATAGACTCGAATGTTTGTAATTTTTGAAAATTGTTATGTATTTATATCCCGATCAATGAACTGGTCAAAGGAGGCAATGTTTACATCGCAAAGCGGGTATCTTTGTAATTGCGTTTTAATTTTTTTTAGGAATTATTATTTTTCTACATATCGCAAATACACATTTTTAAGTATTTCTATTTTGTGTCGTTTGTATTTTTAAATCGTCTCGAATATTTCATCTTTACATCTCGCCTATTTCGTATAATTCTTATGCCTATATATTATATGTACTGTAAGAACTAACTGATTGTAATAATTGTATAATTTTTAACAATGGAAATTTACTGTAATAACTAATATTAATATGTCTTGTAATTTGTTGTTTTATTTTTATGAAAATAAAATTGAATCTTTCCACCATTTTCACCTATGAAGAAAATTATTAGTTGATATTAAAATCTTTCTAATAAATAATTTCATTTTTTTATTATTTATTTACTTACAACCAACCATAGAATAAACTTTATTGGAAATTGAAATGTTTTTTTTCTCTCCTTAATTTATGTATGTATTTGCCCTTCAATATCTCTATATTACCATTGATTAATCTAATTCATATTTGTCTGCTCTTCAATATCTCTCGATTAAAAATCGTCTTAGCACAACTTCGCACCTGCAAACCCCTGCATTGAAACCGATAGAATGTATTTGAAAATAAATGTGGTTTCTGGAAACAAACTAGTTTTTTTTTCTCTCATTTAATATTTTCTCTGATGTGATAATGTCGTCCAATAATGATGACGTTTTTTTACCTTTTATTACATCCGACGTCGCCGAAGACAACGATCATATGGATACATCCATACATAGAAAGGAATATTTACAATAATTGCAGATTGTTCTTAACAGCAGAAGATGGTCATGTATTTCATTTATTTATTAATTTGTATTATTTTACATGCAGTTTACGTTATAAGTACCAGTTATACGTGGATGTTAATAGTCAATATCTGTATGGGTTGGAAGAAGTGTTTTTTAAACACTACATTAAGAGAACCTGTGCTGAGGTGTTTTAGGAAAAGTGTTGAAAAGCGTCTATGAGATTCTCAAATTAATTATGTCCATTTTAAAATAACCATACATCATTACCTATGTGAAAAATACCTACGCATGTTATGACCCATTCAAGGTTAAGAAAATGGTGGTCGCGGAATTAAATATAATCATGGCTTACCTTATCTTAGAACTTGATTTTTACTCAAAACCTGTAGACTAACAATAACATTATTTTCATAAGAGTTCTCAAGTAAGGGAATTGGGACGATTATGCGACTGACATGGTATGAAAGAGACTTGCGTGAGCTAACAATAAAGAAATGACTACAAAAGAGTTTGAACGATTGTCGAATGTTTCTTTCGTATCACATGTTACATTGTGTTAATTACAGTCTGTTGACTATTATTCTGCCATCCCAAATCATAGTATAAATAAATGTTAATAACAGAAATGAAATCAAGTGACGCGAAGGTGAGCTATCATTTATAGTACCGTAAAACAATTTATAAAAAATTGTTTTATATTATCGCGAATTTTTTTAGGTTCCCAGTTCTTCATGACGTCACAATCCGGAAAGACCCTGCTGGTGCTAGACCAGTTCACTTTTTCCTACAAGAAGAACTCCCTGAACCGAAACAAGGTTCTCTGGTACTGTTCCACGCACTGCAATAAGGGTTGCAGGGCCGCCGTGCACACGGTGGGAGGGGTGGTCATATCCAGGAAGAACCTGCATAATCACCTACCGCCGAAGAGGCTGAGATATCCTCTCAAATCCATTGTAATGGAGGACTTGTCTACCTAACAGTTAATTATTATAGTCAGTAGTGTGAACTTCTACACCTAACGTAAAGTCTACTGCGATACTTCCCCATAATACTCGGAGAAAAATGATTGTTAATTTATTTATTAATAGTATCTTCAAATGATTGGTAATTCCGGTTGAAAACGGGATTGCATGAAAGCATAATATAATTGGATACGAATAAATCAACGGGTTCCCTGATAAACTTTTAGTTCCTTACGAAAATATTTTAATGATGTCTGAACACGTGTTCATGAAAATCCGAATATTTTTGCATTATAACAAAAACTCTTTGTATCGTCATGATATATTATCAAGGCAAATCGATAAAACATTCTTAAATTGATGTTTTATTAAAAAGGCCTGTTAATTTATCGTCATTATAAAAATCGATTTCTCCCCGTGTACTTTCGCATATTGCGCATTTGTTGCTACGATTATCATTTGCTGTGCAAATGTAGCTTCTTTTTACAAAAAAAAATTAGAGTCCTGACGTGTGCGGCTAAGGAGGTTAAACAATCAGTTTCCTCACACAGCCGTCGGGAAAGGGTGGGTCCCCTCCAATGTGCAGATGTATAGTAGTGATTACGTCCGCCCACTATCGCACATAAGTGTACAAACATTTGTTTTATTTATTAATTTAAACGCCCTGTTGGGCTTTTACATGATACATATTTAACATCATTTACTGCTTAATACAGTGCCAACAGAAGGTTTTTATTTTTAAAACAACAACGATAAATAACCAAAAACTTAAAAAAATGAACCTATTACATTGTTTCATTTATTGTGATTTTTTTAATAACAAAAATTATGTTGGTAAAATACCTACATAAAAAATTATACAAACGGGCGGGAAAATGATATTTTTTAATACTGGTATAACGAACATTCCTTTATTTTTTGTTTATTTTTTACCGTACCACACAAGATTCCCAACTGCTCAAGTGAGCCTTTGGCATCCCTAAATGGGGTACGTGGTGAGGTTGAAGGTAGTTGGGACGGGAAGGAGGTGGAGAAGAGGAAGGTTGGAAATAACCTGCTATTCAGATCTGATGGTCTAAAACGGCTAAAGCCATTTTAAGCAACGTTTCTTTCACCCGAGCGATACTGAAAGTATCTACTATCACTCTGGAACGTGCCGTAAATATATTGCACATTCATAATAATAATATTTAGCTGATTTGTAGAGCCCTGTTTTTGTGGAAAATCACCTCAAGGGCACCTGTACTAATAACTTCATCATTAAATTAACTGGCTTCCAACTTATAATTATAACTAGTGACTTACATTTAGACTTATAGCTAGTAATTTACGGCTAAGACTTGAGACTTTAACTATTGATTTAAAACTATTGACATACATATTTCCAACTGTGACTTAAAGTTAGTCTTACAACTTACCTACGTTAATAGTCGCTTAAATTTAAAACTACTTGTTTTGGCGTTTACGGAAAGTTTATTGAATTTGGATTTGAGAAAAACATAGATTAATAATGATATGAAATTAATGAATTAAAATAATAAATTGTGAAATTACACAAATTATTTGCGCTGTGATTTGAACCTGCGACATCCGAATTCACAGCCGAGGCCGCGGCCGTTACTGCCAATATTACTAAATATGATAATTTGGTATGAAATGAATTTGGTTCATAATATATATCATTACTGTATATAAGTAATAGACGTGTTTTGTTGTATATTAGTTTTTTTATTTAGTTAATTATATTTGAATTTTTTCTTCTTCTTATCCATGAAATGCAACAGCCCAATGAACTTGCTCAAGTACGTGTTTTTTTGTTGTTAAAAGACTGCATTTCATGTTTCACAAATGTTATACAAAGCTATTTTGTACGATTTATTTTTCCTGTTAGGTATGTATTTAATATTTTGTGGGCGTTTATTTTGTATTAGCCGAAGTCTCCGGTGTTGCCCGGGCTTTACAGAAAGTTTTTAAAATCAGACATAGACAGTGGCCTTCCTCTTATTTTAAGGTCACTTGTGCAAAATTTCATCAATCTCGGAATAAAACGGTAGACTTGTTTTATTTTTTTTTTGTATAGATAGATATTTTGATTCTCATACAATGGGATAAATATAATTTTTTATAAGCTTTTCTTCGGACATTCCTAATATATTATATTGTTACATAGTATTAGATAATTACATATGTACGTAAATAAAATTTAATATTTTGTCATGTGAAGCAAATACTTTGTGATATGATATTCTAATGTATATAAATTAAAATTAATTTTTTTTTATTTGTTTTTGTGGTGTTATGCCGTGTTGCGCTAACTCCTTCTTTAGCCAACGTTTCGGACAGCATTGCAGTGTCTATCATCAGGGCAGATGTGTTTTTCAAAAACAGACTAATCTGTTGTACAAACATGTTTTTTTTTTAATTTCCATTTTTTGGACGTAAAAGCAACACGCGTTCCTATTTTTTTTTCTGCACAGACAGTCTGAGCCACAGCAATGCGTGGCGGGGTAAGGCAAGTTCAAAATAGAATTAAACCATTATACAAATCGTACTATCAGAGCAGGGTCCTTAGATTGGAATTAGGTTAGATTAATTAGTGAGTAAACCAAATTATCAACTTTTTTGTATGAAGTCGTATATCGCAATGTCGTGCCTTTTATTGTACAACGTAGTACTTGATTTATTTATGTAAGTCATTTTGTGATGTATAAATATAGTTAAATTAATCTGAACTTGGCATTTACATTTCTGTACGCTTTACGCTGTACTTATTTACATTCCTGTACGCTGTACGCTAAATGTTATTTCTTATATATGTATTATATAAATTTGTTATATTTTATAATATAGTGTTACATTATAATGCTGTAATACTGCTGTGAACTTATGAAATATGTACTCTTGTTAATAATAATATTTTTATAACTATAGGTATTAAAATGGGGCCTTTAATAATAATATTGTTGCTAAAAGCTGTGAAAAATAAATAGATTTATTTCCATTCTTACTGTGTTCTTCTTATTTGATGTTTATTACCAGTCTTAATTATAAAGATTCCCTAATACGCCGCTGCAGCTTGGTAAATTTAAAAATTACCAATATTCTCTTCAACTAGTTGTCTGCTATCTTTGTACAATTACGTTTTACCCGAATATAATCGTAATTGGATTGAAATTGAATTATTGTTGTTATTATTATAATTATATTATTCCTATTTTTCTCTTCTACCAATATAATACGTCCGCTTAGTTAGGTGAATCTATTATTAAATATTATTTTGAATTAGAAATTGCATTTTGTCAACAGACGACATGCTTCAATAGAATTGATGAACGCTTAGAAATTACAATTGTTTTATAAAAATAATATGATGATAAATAAAATAATAATTTTTAATGTTAATACCACAGCTATGACACACTTGGCATATTGTGAGAGAAGGAAATGAATTGGATAGGAACAATAAAAGGTAAGAAGAGGGTTGAATGCTGGAGTAACTATGTTAGTCTAGTTATTAAATTTAGATAATACATTGTGTTTATTACAGTCTATCGGCTATTATTCCACTATTCCAACATAGCAGTAAAATATTAAATGTAACAAGCCGTTATACAAAAGACAAAGACAATTACGATACTGTATCGTCTACCGACGGCGGTCGAAGTGCAAGAAAAAGGGGAATATTTTCCGGACATTTCGCCGGGCTTTAGATTTTGATTAGCCAAGAGCAAAGTAACTTATCGCTCTAAATTTTCGAAATGCACTAAAATAGTGAGTTCAATAATTGAGTTAAAGCCATATTCACACTGGAAGTCAAAAAGATTTCGGCGAATTTTTCTAGCCAATGACAGACAATCTGCCATAGTTGCTAAGAACGCCAGAGTTACGAGAGTTTTACTATTTCATAAAAAGAGATTCCCTGCTGAAAAAATAAGGCATAAATGCATTCTGAATTCATTCATCCCCTGTCGATAGTCCGGTGGGCAGGACGTTCGACTAGCAAAATGAGGGACCGTGGTCAGTAACCAATTTACTCCCTTTTCAACACTAGTTATGATTTATGATTAGGAAAGCAATCTGTACTATAAATATTAGGCCAGCCATACACCTTTAAGTACACTTGAGCTGAAGACTTGCGCAAGTAGGTATACTTGATCGGCCTTATGACCGTACACTTTCAGATATACTTGCAAATGTGTCAGTTCTGGCAAACAATAGTTGAAGGTTGTACTGTGCGATGCAACCGATTTTATGCATGGCATCCAATGACGACGCATTGACTTTCGTTGGACTGTTGTTAGCTTATAAAAAACACAAAAGGGCAGAAAACAACGTACTGTTTGAATAAAAAAGAATGATGTTTACGAATGATTTAAATCGTGAATTGAAATTAACTCCGAAAAAAAAAATACCACACACGCATTATGAACGAAGAATCTTATTTGGGGCGTCTATCACTGTATTAGTTACACCGTTTATTAAAGACCTCTTGACGCCTTTGAAAATTGACATTTCTCACACACACACCTTCGCAAACTATGTTTGCGCAAGTATAGAGATTGAAAATTCAATTTTTATACTAGACTTGCAAGTCAGGAATCTTGATCAAATTTGTAGCATACTGACGCAAGTCTCAGCTCAAGCACCTATACTTGAAGGTATATGGCGGGATTCATGGCTCCTCTTATTTATTTCCCATTGTTGCTGCGTCATAATTGACTTCACTATAACTAATTTATCTCCTTCCAGATGTGCCGTACATTCTATCGCACGGAGACGACATACGCCTCGTGTACGACGGCAACGAGTACGAGAATCAGTGCCGGGACGGGGGGCGGGAGTACTGGCGCTGTGCCTTCGTGGCCGCTCCCGGGGGCGCTGCGTGCCCCGCCCGGCTACAGCTGGAGGGGGGCGTAGTGGCGCGCCTGCTGTCGGAGCACAACCACGCACAGCCGCAGAAACCCGAATTTGTCTAACATGCATTCAAATTATGAACATATAAAATTCTGAATCGATATTATGGATGCTAGAAGTATCATGCCTGCTTTACACTCTTAAAGAGATAACACAAGTTACGTAGACGCGCTCGCCTACCCTTTGACGGTGCTTACTCCCGTGACGTGTTTTGTCCCCGTGTCAAAGGGCAGGCGAATTTTCAACGGATGGGGTGTTAATGAATGAGCGAATGCAGCCACTGCAACCAATATTGCTCTAAGCAGGAACTGCGCAATTCGAGGAAAGGTCACGCCAATAATGTAAAGCAGGCTTCATTTGATTTAAAACACATTGCGTAATATTAAAAGAACTTGTGTATCTTCAGCTTCGATTTTTTTGCATTGAAAAGCTTTTAAGTATAAAAAATATTATTACTGGTCTATCAACTTTATGTTGACTAAATGACTATTTTTGTTATGATTCATAAACCAGGGGTTCCCAACTTATTTCAGGTCTCGACCCCATTTTACAATAGCTAAGTGACCGCAACCCTGACAGTGGGGAATTTCTTCTGGTGCTGCGGATTCTGAAATTTATAACCGACCCAAATTTTTCCCCCAGTTTAACGATATTTATACATGTAAAAAAACACCCCGGAAATAGATATTAAAGTATATATATTTTTTTTATTTAACTTATTAATTAATACTAATGCGATGCTTGACATTTTCCCCTTTTATCAAAATTCGAAATTCGATTGAGTTGTCGCTTGTGCCAACCTTATGTCATTCTCTACAGCCAATTTGTTTCTTGTTTTGGATTTATAATCAACAAGCATTGAAAATCCACTTTTACGGAGATATGTAGAAGGGAATAGTAAAATTCGAAAGGCTAGTATGGTAACTTTTGGATATTGTAATGTATTAATTTATACATAGCGCACAACAAATATAATACGAGCTATGTAATCGTTCCACAGATCGAATATCCGTTATTTAAACGTAAATGTAGGTAAGTTCAAATTTAAATATCTCCCGCAATAAAACGGATGCCCTCTGCCCCTTCCCTCTGAAATCCGCACGCTCACGTCCCAGCAAACCGCAACAAACAGATCAAGCCGTGTCGATAACTTATATCTTAAAGTTGTAATTGTCTTCTTCTTAATATTAAGTAGGTAATTAGGTTATCAATTTTCTTATGAATAACTATAAATTTGAGACGTCAAAAGAATTATGTATCTGAAGGGTTTCGATACGTAATCACGCCATCTCACAGAGAAGCAAATGGACTAAAACATTTCTGATAATACCTCTCTCCAGGTTTTGCCTTGAAATTTCGTTTTAAATGTTACTTTAAATTTAATCAATCTCACTCTTGACTGTGCCTTTTTTCTTTAGATTTTTCCTAACATATCATTTTATTTCTTCAGATTTAGCCAAACATAGTTATTTATTTTGCGAATCTCACTCGGGATTCTGTTTTTTCTACAGATTTAGAGAAATATTTTAGTGTTTGGTGGAACTCTCTACATTTAAATTTAGGCAATGCTAGATTGTCACCTTTCCGATTTTATCAAACTCGCTCGATGTTGTTCCATTCTTTTTCCTTTTCTTTTTAACTCAATGGGTTTGTTTGTGGCAGTATCTTGAAGACGTTTACCTGAATTGGTATAATATTAAATGATAAATAAATAATAATTAAGATATAAAATGGTGCCTTACATAATATATTTTATATTAGTAATAAATAAAAACGAACGTTTGTGCAGCAGTATATCGTTAATACACCGAGAAAAATGAGTATCAACGTAAAGTATGTTAAACGCTCATTAAAGAGATTCTTAATAATATATATTAAGAATCCCTTCAAATTATTGATAATCCGGTTAAAAATAGGATTGCAGCCGTTTCCTGATAAAGTTTTAGTAATTTTCTAATGCGTCGGAACACGTGTTCATTCACCTGCATTTGCTTTGATAATATATAATGACGAAATACTCAAATATTAGGATATTTATGAATATCGTGATATGTACATTCTTATTTCACAAAAAGTTTATCAGGAAACTTATCATTTCATTTATTCGGCGCCTGCAATCCCGTTTTTAACCGGGTTACAAATAATTGAGTGTAAAAGTTTTCATGGTGTGAATAATTAAAAAAACAAAAATTGGAGACATTCTTCATAAATTAGCAACACTCATTTTTCTGCATATATACTTTAACAATTTTTATTAGTATTTAATAATTATTTAGATTTCATAAAAGGTGCCTTTCTTATTGAGTAGGTTATAAGTAATAAATAACCCCTCATTCGTTGAGAAATTAAATCGTCAATACATTAATCAAAACCTTATTGATAATTTTAACTAGGTCGGTAAGAAAAAAGGCAATAATTTTATATTTAGTTTTATTTCAAGCTCATATTTTTTTTTCTCTTCGTACCATTCCAGATTTAAAATAATAACCCATATTTTCTTAAAGATTTATTTATGCCATATTTTTGTATGTTGTGTGTAATGCAAAATTAAAACATTTGAATAAATATATTTTTTCTCATAATTGTTTTTTTTTTAATATCATTCTCGATTTTGTTTTGTTATTCTCTCTGCATTCCAACTTCACAGTCCGCGACATTGTAAATAACTAAATGTGTAAAAAATATTAACAACTAGGAATTTGTAAGCTTTTTAAGGTCATTTCATAAAAAATCTTCAGTCTTTTGAAATAAAGATCAACTTCGCTTTTGCCAGTAAACTTCTAATAAATGTAATATCAACTTTAATGGGAGGTAAAATAAGAAATGTAAAATCATGTAATATCCAAGCTTAAATATCTAATAAAAGCCGACATAGCTCAGTGGTTCAGAGCACCTGACTGGATATCAGAAGGTACGGGTTCAATTCCCGTTGGCGGCATTTATATTTACTCGGGAGATATTTTCAATTTGTATTGATATTTCAGGCGACTAATTATTGCTTATAATTATTTAATAAAAGTGTGTTTATCTGAAGTGACCTGCCAGGTAAGTATGCTTTCTGTATCTGTTTATAAATAATAAAATTAAGTAGAGCCTTATAAATTGTACAGCACCTTTAAGGTCACATTTCGCAAAAAAACAGTGCTATACAAATTATCCATATATACATATAATATAATTATTGATGATTTTTCCAAAATTAAACTTTAAGCAGATTTTGAGATTGATTTCGTTTCTGGCCATGATTCTTATCTCGATTCCAAAATTTCAGCCTGTTTGGTAGGATAGAGACTGAAAAAATTGGTTTTAAAGTTTTCGTAGTGCAGTCCTCCGGTGAAGAAGCAACTTTTCCAAACATATTGTATGAGCTTCTACACTAGCGAGCTATGGACGACATACACACAAGGCCTCATGAACACACTCCGAGTACAGTACAACCACGCATACAGAGCCCTATTTGGCCTCCCCTGGCGATGCAGCGCTTCACAGATGTTCACCGAAGGAAGGGTGCATGGGTTCGCTGCTTTGATGCGCCACAGAATAGCCGTGACGAGTCAGCGCTACCAGAGATCGGACAACACTCTTGTCCAGGCCGTTGCCCAGTGGCAGGGAGCGCCTCTACACCGGAGATGGAGAATTTCACTCAAGCCACCATAAAGTCCTAATGTGCACATCAATGTATTGATTTTTTATTTATTATTTTTATTTATATCTTTATTCATTTCATTTTTATGTATTAACTTAAATGTAAACTTTTATGGCAGGCAGAGCAATGCACACACCGCTCTGTCCAGCTGAAATAAACATTATTATTATTATTATTATTATTATTATTAAAATCTTATAAATGTATGTTGATACGGTTCCCATCTGGTCGGTAAATCTATGGATATAATTATATTATATCCATAGATATAATATAATGTCGATATGTAGGTACGTTGAAGGTAATTTAATTCGAGTCGTATCAAATAAAGATGACGGCTAAACCAAAACTAAACGCATAAAACCATTAAGAGAATTAACAATTGCAACAGGGAATCACTCCTAGATACATAAATATAAAATTCACCACAATCTACACAGCTTCCCTCTGATGGAGGCTGTAACGCTGTAACGCGATGGACGCAATGAATGATACTTAAAAAGTGCACATCATGCACATATAATCGACGTAATTTGATACATATTTATAACTACGGGTAAGCCATTGATGTATTATATTTAGATGAGACATGAACCGAAAAATAGGTTCCCCATATTTATTTCCACGTGGCCTCCAACGCTCCCGACGCTCTGACTAAAACTACCGAATCCGGTCTACGCGCAACGCTTATCGCGTTCTAACAGTAGGACACGTTTTGACGAGATATTATTAATACGTATAGTGCCTCTAATTGTTTAACTCTGCGGGTTAAGCACATTCAGAACAGTGCAGTCTTTGAAATCTGCAAAAAATTACAATGATTACATACCGAATTAGATGCTGAATTTTAAAATTGACTCTTCCTCATCCACTGGCCTTAAAATTTTCCCCTCCTGTGACTTTTTGATGTTTTTTTTCAAAATTTTCAATTTAAAAAAAATTCTTCCACCCGTCGACGCTGGTCACTCAGACGAGTAACCACCTAACCCCTCACATCGGCCCTAGCTGTCCAATTCCTACTGATTTTCTATGTTTTTTTTAGAAAAAAAAACAAAAAAGGTCACCGCAGACCAAAATTTCATTTACATTTTTGACTCCAAATATTTTCAGGAATTACTGGTTAAAGTGAGTCAAGTACGTCTCTTAACACCCTGTATAACTCAGTTATGGAACTATGGTATGTCCATTTTAGGGAATGTAATAATGCGGAAAGAAGTGAAAGCGTTTCAATGAAAGTGACTAAATCAGAAAAGAAAGTTTAGCAGGTATAGAAGTAGGTATATTAATATATCATAGATTCAAAAGACGTTACTTGTACAAATTTAATAACGTCTTATGTTTTTAACATAAGAATATTTTTCCAGTGACTTACGGGAGGACCCTTCAAGGGCATCAGTGCATCTGCATCGGGAACTACAAGTTCGTAAAGTTCCACACTAATCGAGACAATACCATTAGTTGGAGGTGTAACCAACACACCAGGATGAAATGCAAGGCGAGATTGTGGACCATGGACAGGACGATTATTAACTTGGGCAACGATCACTCCCATCCAGATCTATAATTAATCGGAGTAAAATACAGTGTAAAAACCAAACTTATTACTTCAGTATTTATACATTATATTACTATTTCTAATTGTATGTAGTTTAGATATGTTTCATGATTCCGCACATGATCCCTTCCTTGTAGCTAGTTGTTTATTTATTATTCTTAGTCGTGTGTGCTAATAATTTTAGAAATTTTATGTATCTAATATAAATATTTTAAATTTAATTTTATTCAATCATAAACTAAATATATATGTTTGAGGTAGACACTTGCTTTCTTAATTCCTTTTTAAAATTAATCATATTTTCAATCTCGCCTCAGAACAGACTTTGTCTAGTGAAGCGGGTAAAGAAAACCTTGTAACATACTAAAAAATAAAATAAACGCCCGGGTTGCCGGCACTGAAACTGAACTGAATCTCAGTAATTTTATTCTGGATTTTGTTGTAAAGTTGGACGGCCTGGTACAAAAGAGATTTCGGGGTGCTTGAATTATTCCTTGTTGGCAATCTAAATTCCTTTACATTTCTCGTCCTATGTCCGTGTGTCTCGTGATTGTAATTATTTTTTCTTTTCAGTTCCTTAGACATCATCCCTGCGTTAATTTTATTCATAAAAATAAATACATTCAAATTATAGTTTTCTTCCCTGTCATAAAATTTAGCTCCTTTAAGATGTCTCTTATCCGTGTGTATATGTTGCGCTTGAGTCTTATTCGCATTGCTTTATTGTGCAGTATTTGCTTTTTCTCTTCATTGCTGAGAAAAAGAATACGTGAACAGTAACTAATCTGTGGTGATATAATTTCGTTATAAATCGTTATAAATCTGACATGTGTCTTTATTTACTTTGTTTCTGATTCTTTGAAGAAATAATATTTTTTGCATTTTTTTTTAATTGTAAGTCTGCATGTTGAGAATTTCAGCTTTGAGTTTATAATGACACCTATATATTTGGGGGCTGAAAGAATTTATTATAGGAAAGACACGAGAAAGAGAAAACTTGAGAAATGCTTGGCTATTCAGATCAGGTCACTAAAAATATCTAAAGCCACATCGAACAACTTTTCTGAATGGTGGTCTCGATTTATGTGCCCACATTTGTAAGGATTTGTGAAATGAATGTGTGGGATGATGAAGGTGCCCACCAGGCTAGCAGATTCTTCAATAGTGACCAGCTGCTAACCCTAGACAAATCTCAAGTACGCCCAACAATTGAATTTGGGAGTCACCTCTGGGATGGAGCCCCACAATACTTGATAAACCCTCTTGATTCTGTGCATAGGAGGGCGATCCGTATAATTGGCAATCCATTGTTAACATGATCGATTGTCATATCTAATGCACAGACGCAATGTGGGAATGATGAGTCTATTCTACAGCTATTTTAATGGAGAATGCTCTAATGTTAAGAATTGATCACCGTTGCACGTGCGTGAAAATTCCACAGACACGAGCGGAACACCCGTTCACAGTTGATGTTGGCTTCATGAAAACGGGCCGTTTCTTTGACTCGTTTTTGTGTACGTCGGCTCGTATGTGGAATGAGCTACCGGCATCTGTATTTCTTCCTTCGTATAATCCGGGAATCTTCAAGATCCGCATTAATAAATCTCTTCCTACAGCTCCTGCCTTAGCCCGCCTTACAACGCTGCCCAACTGGGACGGTAGTACATAGTTTCCCTGCCTTTACACTGTATAGAAAGGGGCGCTCTTGTAAGGTGTCACATAAAAAATAAGTATTTATAAAAATGTCCAAAAGGTAGGCTGTGTGTCGTTTTTAAGTTCGGGTATGAATTGCCAATTAAATATTTCAAAAATACTATTTGATTCATCACCTCCCGCTCAGTGTTGAGGCCAACTGATTATACTCGTTCATTACCAAATTCTTCGAAAAACAATAATATTTCTTTATGTTTCGTTTTTCTTAGGATAAGCACAGATTTTCAGACTTCAGAACGCCACCTCCCGAACATAGAACACCTCCAGAGTTTCATTTTTTTCCTTGTACAAAATCAGGTAATTTTGGATAAATTACGGCACCAACGGGGAGAGAAAAATAACCTCAATTTTTTTCAAATAATTTTTTCGTTGTTGAAAATATAACCATAGAGATATTTGTTACATTTCAGCTCCAATATTTGCGCTTACTACGAGGGGCCAAGACTGCATTGACGTCGGCATTTATCGTTTTTTAAAAGTAATGACCCACGCTGATGCTACCATTAGTTGGAGATGCAGTAAATATTTCAAGAAATGTAAGGCGAAGATAAGGACCGTGGGAAGTACCTTCATTTTCCACTCGAGTGAACACAACCACGATTAATAATTATATAAACTTTAAATTTTCTTTCCAATACAAATAATTTTTTTTTCAAAAGTTAGTGAATAATGGAGTGTTAAAAAATGTATGATTTGCTAACTTAAAATATTACAAAATTTGTTTAACAACCTTGTAGGTGCTTTAGGGTGTATCAGAAAAAGCCTTTTTTGGAAATTCTCAAGGCCATTAAAAGTTTTCTCTGTGAACCCATATAAACCACAAAAAATTGATCATATCGAAAAAAATTAGGTCTCCCGCAAAAGGTCTAAATTTCTCAAATTTCATAAAAATAATTTAATGTCAGTAATAGTATAGTTTGCCACTTGGAAAAAAACTATTGTTACATTCTGTTTATCTGATTTATTGTTCCCAAAACCATTGAATAAATGCGCTTATTTCACACCCTATTGTTTAAATTTTTTAATTATTAAAAATAGATCACTCCACATCAAAATCACAAAAATTTGATTTTTTTAAGAAAATTATGATCTTTAGATATTTAACGGGACACTACGTAAAGTTTTCCAATCGGGCCATTTTTTTATAATATATGTGGGTTCATGGAGACAACTTTTTATCAACTTTTTGTTTTGAATACCCCAAAAAAGTTTTTTTTTGATGCACCCTAATGAATCTAAATATTAGTTTATATAATGAATACTAAGAACTAACTCAATAAGTAATGATAATAATAATATATAACAGAGAAATACCCATGAACCTAATCTCTCATAGGTCCAGAACTACGAGTTATAATTGCCGTACACAAAAAATATATTCTTTTAAAAAATTCTTGATTTTATTTCTAATTTTAACCCACCTTTTAAATATTGACGATGAACGTATTTTCTATGCCTCTCTGGTTTTAAGTTTTTTTTTGAAAGACAAACATTCCCGTTTTACGTATAACCTGAGAATATATTAAAATATTCTACCACCACAGTAAGCGGAAAATGTTGCTTATATGGATTGAGGACTCGTGGAGGTCTTAGCCAGCTGAGGAATTGAACGCACGACGCCTGGGTGAGACCCAAACGCGTTGCCAACTTAGACACTGATCGGTCATATCCTGTTGTGATGATATCTATAATGAGACGAAAACCACAAGAGTTGGAATACTTTCTTTCTCTCACCTGCAAACGAAGGTCATCGTAGATCTCCTATTGGACACGCAGCTAACAATTTACCAATCAGTGGCTTACCTTCCGCTACCTACCGAATGATGTAACGTCGGCGACCTATAAAAGCGAGTTCACGGCCTTGAACCTAGCAGAGATCACGAGCCGGTCGTAGGCTCAAGACCTGGTACTGTTAGTGGGATTTATCGTCCCTTTCAGTAAGGTTGAAGAATGCCTAGAGAAATTCTTTATTCTTCGAATATAGTCAGAGATGACGCACCTTTCGTATTTTCCGCGAAGTTTGTTATATTCGTTATAACTGTTACATACTTTTGTTTAGTTACTTTGACTTTTGTTACAAATTGTCGCCCAACGTGGGACTGTTATAAAAAATTGTTACATATATATTTAAATTAGTGGAATTTTGTTTATCTTGTATAAAACTTAGAATTACAAGGTTAACGCTTGACAGCAAGATTAAGATAGATAATGCAATATTATTAATAATGATAATATTATTTTAAAAATAATTTATAACAGCAATTATTGCTTTAGTTGCATTGTATCTCTGATTTGTTTTGTAACAAACAAAAATGCAAAAAAATGCATTTTACAATAGGTAATGTTTTGTTACTCTTCAGTTCTCGTGTTCTATAGGACTGTCCTAGATTCGGCCCAGAGGAAAAGGTCCTTTGATAGATCAGGACCTAGTTATTTGAATAAACACGTAAAGCAGCGTGTTCCATCGGAGGCAAAGCCAAGGCAAACACATGCCGTTGCTGGTGAATGCATCGAGTCGCCGCTGCTGCAACTGTAGTACTCAGACTGAGTCGCACAAATCCAATTAGGCTTGCAACATTTGTAAAATAGGACTCAGCCTAAAGGCCATCGAACTTTTTTTCGTTTACTAAAATTTTTAAAGTTAAAATTGTTCTGACAGTGCTGCTTCAGTGACCTTGGTTCCTAGTTCAGTATTTAATTTTGCTTATACGTTTTCCGCTTTTTTTCGTTTATTAAGTATCGTCATGTTAATTATCTCTTTCTTGTGTGGTAGGAATCATGTTGCTGTATTAATGTATCTCCATGCGTCCCTACTTTATGTTACTTCAGTGTTCGAGCTTCGGTCTGAATCCTTCTCCTCACTGCTTGTTTTTTTTAGATTTTACATTTTTATCATTATTTTCATTAGCTTTCTCTTGTGGGCCGGGATTCCATTGTTTCGACAAGGCACGTTCAATCTCCATTCATTCCTATCTGTTATCTATATCTATCTTGTGTTGCTATTTTGAGTATTCCTTTTTTATCATTATTTTCCTCCTCTTTTCCTTTTGGGGACGGGACTCCTTCCCGGGATTGCTTCCGCACAGTCGCCCAACCATCTCTATCTTCAACTACTTCGTCCATTGCATGTCCAGACTGTCTTCGCAAAGCCAATTTAATCTTTAGATCTATTACTAGCTATCTATATATCTATTAACGTCTCGAATGTGTATATAATAATATATTTTATTTGTTTACATGTGTCTCTCCCGTAGTGGCTTCTGGTTTTCAAGTATATGGTATCAATTAGTTACTAACGTTGCAGAGGCTAATTTTTGGGACTTAGCCCGGTTCTACAGAAAATCCTACAGATAACATCAGTAGATATAATTTAAATTTTGTAATCTAATTGTTTGATATCTTAAGTTATAAATAGTAAAATAATGTGTTTTTCTATTCAGCTCCTGTGTTCACATTGACTGCAAAGGGCTATGATGGAATTAGGATGGGTGACTATAGCTTCATTAAGATCCGTACCAAAAAAAGGGAATTCAATCTAGACGGGACCATCAGTTGGAGGTGCAGTAGGTACTATAAGGACTGTAAAGCCAAAATCAAGACCCAAAATTCGGCGATCTTGTTCATGAAGAATGAACACAACCATAAGTGATGAGATGCATACATCAATTAAAATAACAAGTCATTATTTTGTATTTCGTATAAAGTACTCCTGTGGACACTCTATGTTTTAAACAATTACAAATTTAAAAGATGTATATTTTTATTATTGTACTTTTCTTGTGCCAAAAGATTTTATATGTGATAAAAAACTGTAGTCATTTTAAGATATTATTTTTTATTTACCTTCTGGAGGGAAGTAGTCATGTATAAGTTGATTGCTTATTTAAGATGATCTCAAAGAAAAGAATATTGTATGGTAAGGATTTTTTATACTATACTTAATAATATAATATACTGTACTTTATATAGGTACCTATTTATGTTGATATTAAAATCAAGCTGTATGTTTTCTTTGCTTAGTAAAAATTCTTATCCGCACCTACTTACATGTTTTATTTTATAAATTACATGACAGCTTGACGCACTTCTCGGCCAAACGAGGAATTATTTTTTAATTTATTTGCATCCCCAAAATCTATTTCAGCGACTTCCCTGCATCAAATTTTTGTATATTGATTTGTAAAATATATATGTTTTTAATCTGACATTTTTTGAAGCAAAAATATTTACTAAAATGTCTGTGTTTTGTTAGATGGAATTAGAGTTATTCACCGATTGCTTTGAAATTTTGACACAAAGTTGCATTCACTGTTGATGTCGCCTATGACAGGTAAAAACATGGTTCTTTTTAAACAGCGCCATCTGTTGAACGTTAAAGCAACACGCGCTATTGTTTCTCTATCTTCATCGACAGACTGAGCTACAGCGGGGACAGCTATTATTTATAATGTTCAACTGGCAGGAGGTCAAAAAGAAAGAGGGTGACGAACACGTGTACCGGACTTTTATACCTCCGTTCGCGTCGTAAATTAAACAGAAACATATGTTCACTATTATTCCATAGTTTCCGACCTACAATTACTATCTTTATTATTCGAAGGATTAAGATTTTTCTTAATTTAATTTAATATTAAATCAGTCAAATCCAAAGTCTGTAACAAAGCGGGAATACAATTCCCAATGATTATTTATTTAGAGCCTTTGATGGAAGCATCCTCCCCAATGAAGACTATTGGGGGTATCTGTGGCTCTTTGAGTCTATATTACTGACCTTTAAGTGGAGTCCTCTCGGAAGACCCACTGGAATTAATCCGCTGCGCACAGCCGCACCAGCGATAAACTCTGCGGGTAAGAGTAGTGTTATATCTCCGAAGTTTTCTCACAAACTCTCTTAGTCAATAAAACACTGGCTTCAACCAAACACATTCAACTTTTTATATTGTGATAGATTAACAATCGGCTATGATATCTTAATTAGCAGGCGGTTGGACATTACAATTTATGTAATGTTTTAAAAATAATAAACTGAATCCGCCAATGTAAATAATACCTAACTTCTTTGATAACTTTAATGTTTTTTATCTTCGCTAGAATTTCAATTTTGACGATTTATTGCAGTAAAAATTAAATTTAGTTAATTTACAAGGTTTAGTATTTTTTTCAAATCAGAAATCTGAGGAAACGCGGCCATATTTGGAAATATGGTTTCTTTTCAATTTTTCTGCAAGAAATTAATCAAAATTACTTTTTAAATGACTGTGCTCTAATAATGTAGACAAATTTTGAAAATTTATTTTTTGGATCGAAACGTTTGCGTAGATTTATACCTAAAGTGCCTCCTTTTCCTGATGATGAAGATGAAGTTGTATTGTATTGAGGAACATTATCTGGAAGTTTTAAGACACTGAAATGGCTATTTCTCCTAGAACATGTTACTTCCAAGCCCGCAGATAATAATTTATGTAATGTTTTTCCAGTGCCCACATTCGGCGTCTCCCGACACGGCAACAAGGTTATCGTGATGGACGGATTCCGTTTCCAGAAAGAGAGAAGCACGCCTCGAGGTCAAGTGCTCTGGAGATGCGTTAAGCGCCACTTGACCCACTGTCGGGCCAAGTTATACACGCAGAATGAGCTCATCGTCAAGTCCATGACGGTGCACAATCACTGTCCACAGTTCATATCCAACTGACACTTGAGGCTTATTTTACTAAGTTATTGGGTTTGTGCAATATATATCTTCATGGCGTTTTATTCGATTTTCTTTTTTAATAATCAAAAATGTCTACTGAATCTTCGTAAGTCCTCTGGAATTCAGCTTTGGGCATGGACCTCACTCAAATGATTCCAGTTTGTACGTACACATCTGTAGACGACATTTCTCTTCCCACTCTTCTTGGCAAACATTGTTTTTTTTCTATCTAAGACATTCCTATCCCAATGGTCATTTGTTAGTTGTTCGGGAATCTGTACCCATAAAAATCCATTCGTTCTGACAATTTTTCGATTCCGCGATTGGAGGTGAAGAAATCTTGAAACCAAATTTGAAAAATATCTGTTACTTTTTAAATATCGAATCTTTTTGAGCAGAAAGCGGAAAAGGTGCAAGATTAGAATAATTATTAGGAAGTTATTATTAGAATGATTGTGGAATACCCTTCCAACTGAACTCTTGAATATGCCCATTATTAATGTTCCGATGCCTTAGTGCCATGCTCACAGGTCGGTTGAACGGCGCGGTTGCGGTTATTGCGGTTACGGCGGCTACCGCGCGGTTATTCTGTGCCGCTCCTCCTCGTGTCTCCTTTATCCGAAGCTTTTGGTTTGCCTCGAAAAAGTGACATTTCAGAAATGTTGTATGTTTACATGTTAGTGCAATTTTTCTTTTGCGAAAAATGAACATATCGCATTTAACAACACCCATGCCATTATAATGATTTTGACTTACCTATTTACTGACGTTGTTTACGAAGCGCCTCCTTCCCTGGAAACCAAGAATTCTACGAACTTAAATATCAACCCATTAATTCAATCGTGTAAGTTTTACTTCATTCTTAATGTTAAGAGGTACCTAATCACTTTATTATTATTATCTACATTGGTTTACTATTCTCGTCCTTGATCCTGATTGACTAAGATACATGTGTTCTCAGAGCCAACGGAACTTTAAGTGAAAATAAAGATTATACTGTTTGTTCACGTAGTTTATTGAAATTATAAATATTATATTTACACCTCATGCTATGTTGAACTTGTATGAACGAAACAGGCTTAATATATTGAAAGAGCCTTGAATATGAAATCGTTTACTAAAAATCTAAAAACATGTTTTATATATTTTCAACATTTTATTTATTAATTATATTATTTTTTAATTTATTGAAATGTATAAAAAAATTCAAACCCCGTTTTTATATTATTTACAAGCTTTCAATGGTGCTAAATGTGGTTATTATTATTTTTTAATTATTTTATCGGGTTTAAATTTCCACACGGTATTTGAATATTAATATATAAACTAACGAAAAGCTTTTGGCTGTGTGTACTTGTTATGACAATAATGTTGTATATATTAGATTTTTTATTTACAACTATTAAATTGATGTTATATTGGTTAAGAGGAAAATTAGTCATTTTGTTAGATTTGGATTGTTTTAAAATAAATATATTTGAAAATGTTAAAACTTTGTTTAATTTTAACCTATTCTTTCTTAAGATGAAATTGTAAAACAACCGCATTCGCTTTGATCTACCATTCTTCTTTCGATTTTTGGAGGAAACAATGTTTGTAAAATACATTTTTGGTGGTATCAAAAAAATTAGTGAGACGAAATTATTGTCGCAATTATTGAATGAATAAATCGTTATGTTGTTATCAAGTGCCCATACGTTAATTAAATTAGACGATCATATTTATTAAGATTTGGTTTCAGATGAAATTTTAACGTCGAAGATGTCGAGAAGAGAAATAGCTAAGGTCAAAAAGCAGTCCAAAGTTCCCAACTCTGTTAACTGTCAAGCATGCATGTAAAATGTTAAATGTCAAGACTCCTTTACCGCTGCTGAAAGATTAGAAATTCGTAAATATTTTTTCAATAATCTTAATAAAAGAAATCAAAAGAAATACATTCTTCACAACGCTAAAAAAAATAATTCTAAAAGATCACAGTTGAATGCATACCATCGTTTGTACAGGGCAACAAACAAAATTTACCATTTACAAAAAATGGGAGTGCAAATTGGAGGGTATCAAAAGTTTTTTCAATGTACCCTTTGCATGAGTAATGGTCCAATACGGTCAGCATTTGGAGAAAAAAAGGTTATTTAAAGTTGACTGAGGTAATATTTGCAAATGGCATTTTTCCTGTTATGCCCCTTTGAGGTGTGATGGTCGTGTATCAAGCTTCTCTTATGTAATGGCAGAACAAATTCTCCAAAATAGAGCATTGAGAATAATGCTTAAGCGAAATACATTTTCAGTTGGGCATTTTTAAATGGTTTGTGTTGTATTTTGAGTGTTCGGTGAGGTCCGTAGATGTTTTGACCAATTCCTTGAATAATCAATTGATGCATTTTTTTCAGCAATTCTCCTTCAAAGTCTGGACACTCTATCACCTAATGCAGTACTAACGGTTTCTCAACGTGGAAACAGTATCATTCAAATAGGTCAGTATAGATACTGCAAACATAAAACCACCAACACAGGACTAGTTAGGTGGCAGTGCAATAAAATAAGCAAGGGTTGCGGAGCATCGGTTTACAGTTGTGGAAACATCATCGTCAAGTATTCTCAAGCAACGCATAACCATTGACGTTAGGGCGCAAATGCTGCGGAGCGTCTATCTACAGTTGTGGTAACGATATCGTCAAGCATTCTAAAGCAACGTGTTATCATTGACGTTATGTTGCAACTGCTGCGGAGCGTCTGTCTACAGTTATTGGAACGACATCGTCAAACATTCTAAAGCAACGTGTTATCATTGACGTTATGTTGCAAATGCTGCGGAGCGTCTATCTACAGTTGTGGGAACGACGTCGTTAAGCATTCTAAAGCAACCTGTTATTATTGACGTTATTTTGCAAATGCTGCTGCTCGTCTGTCTAAAACTGTTGTGGAAACGTGGTGGTCAAGTATTCCTAAGCATCAATTAGCAATTAATGTTATGAATCAAACAATGAGGAGCGTCGGTCTACAGTTTGTGAGAACGTTGCCGTAGAGTAGTCCCAACCAACCAACGATTATCATTGATGATATGAGGCAAATGTTCCAAAACGCCTGTCTGCAGTTACTGGAACGTCATCGTCAAATAATATTCCCAAGCAACGGAAAACCATTGACGTTATGAATTAAATGCCTCCGAGCTTGGAACTATAATTACGGGTACGTCATCTTGAAGAGTTTTTGGGTAAGATGTAATTGTTAATTGCATAGTCAATGTATTTTGTCTGAATTCGAAGTTTTTTCAATATGCTGTATACAAGGATATGATCACATCATATTCTTATGTAAAGATTTTTATTTAATATTTGATGAAAAGCATATATTTGTTATGCTATGTTTGTGTTATGTACCTACACATAAAAGACGACGCCAAAAACTTGAGCCATGATTATACTGTCATAGGTTACCAGCCAGATGCAGAATAATTACCAAAAACATGCACCGAAATTAATAACAAATACCTAATTACCTACTAATGAAATAAATTTACGGTATCATCACGGGCCAGTTACCTAGTAGTAAATAAAAAAAATGATGACTTGTATTTTGAGTAGAAGATGAGAAAAAAGTATATTTAAAAAAAAATTAAAAATTCACACCGATGTATTATAAGGTATGTTGATGTGCACACACAGCACACCTCATTTTATTTTACCTTAGGTATTTATAATATTAAAATTGAACAGGGTAAATCAATTCAATTTCAAGCTGGGTTACCGCGATTGAATTTTGATGATTTTTCATATTTTAATTTATCATTTTTCTAGTATATTTGCGTGAAAAAATTACTGTATGAAATGGTTTTGAAATTTTATTTTATTTATTTCACCAAATAAAATCTTATATGAAGTTTGTAAGGTAATTTTTGAAGAGAAATGCATTTTTGTGTTCAATCTAAATAATATGTCGGGTAGGTAGATGATTATACCTAATACACCCGATGTTTATACCTAATATACCCGATGTTTACACCGATTGAATTTTGATGATTTTTCATATTTTAATTTATCAATTTTCTAGTATATTTGCGTGAAAAAATTACTGTATGAAATGGTTTTGAAATTTTATTTTATTTATTTCATCAAATAAAATCTTATATGAAGTTTGTAAGGTAATTTTTGAAGAGAAATGCATTTTTGTGTTCAATCTAAATAATATGTCGGGTAGGTAGATGATTATACCTAATACACCCGATGTTTATACCTAATATACCCGATGTTTACACCTAATACATCCGATGTTTATACCTAATACACCCAATGTTACAAGGAGAAAAATGAGTATTGCTAATTTATTAAGAATCTCGTCAAATTATTCATAATCCTGTTAAAACCGGGATTGCAGGGCCTTAACGAATGAATTGATAGGTTTCCTGATAACCTTTTAGTAAAAGTGGAATGTATTATCCCGATGTCGGAACACGTGTTCCTAAAAATTACATTTTTTTTTTGGAATTTCGTTATTATATACTATCAAGGCAAATGCAAGTGCATGAACACATGTTCCAATATATTAGGAATTGAATTTTTTAATTAGGAAAAGGCCTGCAATCCCGTTTTAACCTGATTACTAATAATTTGAAGAGATTTTGAATAAATCAGCAATACTCATTTTTCTCCGTGTAGATTTACAAACGTATGTATATTCTACAAATTAGTAACTAATGTTTTATGTTATTATAATGTTTTATTAATATGAATATATATTTATAAAACAACTTCTTTACCGTCTACCATTAAATAAATATTTTTGAATTTTATGCTAAACGTAATTATTTCATCTTACTCTGCGTACATTTTAAAAATTATGAACTTTTATTTATATTGATAGATCTGACTGCCTCGTGTAAAAGGTGTTTAATAGATCTATTAGTTCTCGGCAAACAATTTTGAGACTTTTCTATGTGACGAAAATTTTGAATCAATGTGTCAGTCCGTTTTATGTTTTCAGCTATCTCAAATTTCAAGCCATTCCTTCTCGAGTATTTTGCAACATTGCATGTTTTCTACTCTTCCCTGATTTGTTCACTCAATTCTGCAACAAGAAGAAATATCTTCTTTTAAAAAAAATTTGACGAATATTTTATGATGTACCTATGTAAATAATATGCATAAACTTGATTATCCCTTAAATCAAGCCTGCAAAACAACTCGTAGCCCCAATGCTACTGCATGTATTGCTTGTTGAACTCTCTTGGCTTGTTTTAAAATCTTATTATGGAGGGGTTTGCCCACCCCACGCAACCACACTGGAATAATTTATTTTTTATCTTATGATGAACATCAGCAGCTTTAAAACTTATTTTTCTAATTCCAAATTATTCGAACAGGATGGTTCTACGTCCAGACACACTTCGGCACAGTCCAACTTGTCGCACAGAACAATCTCTTCAACGAAATGGCCTTCAACAAGGCCAAGGGACGGGTATCCTGGCGGTGCAACTACTTCCGCAAACACAAGACTAACTGCCCCATGAGGATCTTCATCGTCGATGGACTCGTCTTCAAGATCTACGGAAATCATAACCACGAAGCTAACTACGACCAATCAATGTATGGTACGAGATATAGGATCAAGGTGGATCCGGACGGAAAGTACAAGCTAATCGGTGGATCAATCTGATTTTGGATAGGAAAACATTATTTGATCCCAACACAAAGTACAAGCTACTCTGTCTTTTGGATACGAAAATATTCTACCCTTTGATCCGAACGGAAAGTACAAGCTTACTGTATTTGGATTAGAAAACATCCTAACCTTTTGTTCCGAACGGAAACTGTAAGCTAATCTGTATTTGGATAAGAAGAAATCCCAACCCTTTGATCCGAACGGAAAATACAAGCTAATCTGTATTCGAATAAGAAACTTTCGAACCCTTTTATCCGAACGGAAAATAATTAACTAACTAATTAATTAATTAACTAATCTCTCTCTGGGTAAGAAAACATTCTGACTCATTGAGTCGAACGGAAAGTACGAGCTAATCAGCTAATAATAAGTGGATCGTTCTGATTTTGGATTAGAAAGCGTTTTAACTCTTGCAGTAAATTTGATGATGGAGGAAAAATGAAGGTTTACCTTCGTAGTCGGATCTGGCTTTACAGAACGACATGATGTGTTATCATCCTGTTAGATGACTTTGTTTGTCAGTTCTCGGTCGTTTAGTTGTCGGTATAGTTGGTCGTTTTGTTAGAATTCTCACGAGAAAATGCAATTCTTCATAATGTCAGCATTATTGAAATCTGGTTTAGTGAAGAATACTATTTTTTTCTACACTGCAATTATTTATCAAATGTGAACTAACTTCGAACAATTATTTTAGTAATGTTTCATTTCATTTAATTCTTACTATATTTATTTGTATATATTAATGTACTAACGGCAAATGCCTTTTCATTGTTATAATGATTATAATGATAATAATTTATTTAATAATATAAACATACACCATTCGACTGAATTACTAATAATTTTAATATTTTATGTTTATTTTTTCTGCGTTTAAAATTGTGGTAATAGAAAACTATTAAATGTGATTTAATTTTTTATTTATTTTGAATCTAAATCTAATTTGATAAATTAAATAGTTCTGGTTAATGGTTTATCTTCCAAGAGGTTCAGGTTAATCTGTAAATAATGTATATGTTATTATATACATACATACTGTGTCGTATGACATATATACATGTAAGAACTATACGATCTCTAATATTTGGCGGGCTAGGTACTTACAATGTTATATTTATGTATTTTTAGTAATACGATTATTATAATACCAAATGCTGTGCAAATGTAATATACTTTTACAAACCAACTACCACTTTTTCTCACAAAATAAACTTCATTCAGCATTTCTCAACGAAAACTCTTTTCATAGAAGAAGACATGGAATTGGCTTCATTGAGTAAGTATTTATCATTGAGTAGTCAGTGGTTGAGTGGGCATAGCGCTTGGGTCTCACCCGAGCGTCGCGTGTTCGATTCCTCGGCTGGCTAAGTCCTCCATCACAACACAAGCAACATTTTCGGCTTTCTGTGGTGGTAGTAGGAGATTTTCAAACATTGTTGGGTTATTCGTAACCCGGGAATGTTTGTCTTTCTTTTGAAAAAAAAAAAAAAAATTTTGAATTTTTAGAAACCTGACTTTTCTTCAATGACTAAAATCATCAATCCTGGCCAGGACATTTGATCGTCCTTGTAACATAACTATATACAAGGATAAATTAAAATTGAATCAGAAATTGATTTAGAAAACTGATATAAAATATTGCTAATTTGTTAAGAATCTCGTAATTATTCGTAATACGGTTAAAAACGGGAGCAGGCATTTAAATAATTAATTGATATGTTTCCTCATAAAAATAAGTGAAATACGAATGTGAAATTGCGATGCCGGACACGTGTTCATAAACATCCTAATATTTTCGCATTTTGACGCATTCGCGTCATTGTATCAGAACAAATGCAGGTGCATGAACACGTGTTCCGTTATATTAGGAATTTACTAAAAGTTTAATAGGAGACGGCCTGCATTCCGTGTTTAACTCGATTTTAATAAATTAACATTACTAATTTTTCTCCGTGTGGGTTGTGGTTGTTTTCGTACAATCTGATCGTCAATAAATTAGAGTTTATTTGACTAATATATGATGCAAATTCCGTTTCTGATTCCGGCACATCTGAAAGGTCGTGTCATATTTCTGCTTCTTCAGAAGTAATTACAAATTACAACCACAACAAAACTCATGGTATCATTATACTTTATTTTTATTATATTCGTGGTCGTTTCATATTTCTGCTTCTTCAGAAGTAATTAAAACCACAACAAAACTCAAGGTATCATTATATACTTTATTTTTATTCTATTGTTTTTATTTAGCACGTGCCCTTTTACTGCAGGTCGCTCAAGATCTGGGAAAAATTCGTCGGAGAGGCGACTCTACAGTCGCAGCTTTCAGCCAACATGGACCAAGTACGGCTTTATCAAAAACGACGACAAGACTACCTGCTGCCTTATCTGCTCTAAGACAGTGGTTTGCAGAACCTCCTCCGTAAAAAGGCACTTTGAGTCCACGCACAAGTCCATTGCCAACAGAAGCGAGCCTGAGAGGAGCGAGATCATCTCTCGTCTCCTGCACCAATTACCACAAGATTGAGATAATTCCATGGGCATAGCTTGTCAAACTAAAGAATGCGCTTGGCCTTTGGTATACTGCCTTGGTATATCCTTTGTGTCTTATGGATACATCAAATGCTAAGTAATCAAGCGAACCAAAATGACTGAAAATGGTAATGATTTCAAATGTATGCACCTAAATTAAAGCATTGTCAAAGGAGAAAAGAAAACTGCATGTAATAAATGAATATCAAAGATATATTCAGGGATCTTTTATTTCACTAAGTCTTAACAAACATCAAACAAAATGCAAACCTTCTTTGAATCCATACAAATAAATGTTTTTAAATGGCCAGGGAACTCTCCCGACCTCGATCCCATTGAAAGTTTGTGGACGACAGCGAAGAAAAGTTTCATAAAAAGGGATTGCAGCGCAAAAGGAAACTTGATTTCAGCAACCTGGACCTGGTAACCTGGTCCGCCATCAATAGGTTAAGGTGCTCCCATAGCCGCTGTGCCCACATGATGCACAGATGGGGCCTTAAAGAGTCGGCGATGTGTGAATGTGGTGCGGTGCAGACCACCAAACATGTGGTCAACGAATGCCCGCCTCATTCATTCCCCGGCGGGATTGATGAGGTCCACATGGCGACGCCTGAGGTCCTAGACTGACTCGCAGACCTACATCTCCCCCTCTGACCCCCCACCATACGAAAGAAGAAGAAGCAAATTATTGAACGATGAGATGAGTTTATAAGAGCCAAAACTAAATAAAATGTAACAGAGAGGCATTTAAAGGTTTTCTTATAAATATGTGTATGCATGTACAACTTTTAATTAAAATTATTTAAAATAACTACATATGATTTTATATCAATAAAAGTCAGAAATGTCTGTCTTTTATGTGATAGTCGTTAATATTTAATATTTTACTGTGATATTGGGATGGTGGAATAATAGTCCATAATCTGTAATTAACGCAATATCGTATTACAGTTGACGACGAAGAGACTGGACAACCTAGAATGCTCTTAAATTTATGCCTACAATGTTGTTCCTCTTTCATTCTTTCTCTCATTCAAAACATGCACATCTGTTACATAAGTTAAATGACCGGTCAGTGGCTGAGTTGGCATCGCGCCTGGGTCCCATCTAGGCGTCGGTTTGAGTTCAATTCCTCAGCTGGCTAAGTACTCCATCACGATACAAGCAACATTTTCCGCTTACTGTGATAGTAGTTGGAGATTTTCAAATATTGTCAGGTTATTCGTAACTCTGGATTATTTGTCTATCTTTAAAAAATATAATAATAATTATTATATGAACTGTGTATTTTTGTTTTTTTATCAGGTGAAGAGAAAGGGGCGTATTACATAAAAAGTCACACCGACAAAACATTACTCATGGTGAACCGTTACCCTTTCTACAAGCGGTCAACCAAGGACCCGTACTGGAAATGCAGCACCTCGGCAATCAACAAGTGCAAGGCGAGTTTGGAGGTAGTCGAAGGGGCCGCCAAGATGATCAACGGGGTCCACACGCACCCGGCCCCGTCTTTCAAGATCGGGGCTGATGGAAAATATTACAGATTGACTAAGAAGGGCATTTTGAAGCTTAAAACACTTACTGCTGATACCACGCTGAAGGCCGACTTTGTGCAACCCGAAAATACTATATAATTCACAATCATCGGTATTATTTTTATTGATAAAGCTTTTTCTTATCACAAACCCAAGAAATTTGTAAAACGATTATTACCATATATTGTTATAAACTGCATTATATGATCTGAAATTGTAAATTTGGATTGAAATATGTCTCGAGGTCCCTTGTGGGGTCAACTCGACTTGTTTATTGGCCTTTCCTTAGTTAGTTTCCAAGATTGGGGAAAGGTAGATGTTTATTTTTTAACGTAATGTTTTTTTTTTAATATTTCGGTTCTCTTGGAATCACATCAAAAGTATTAAGTCATTTGCGAACCAACGTGACTTACAATGATAATGTATGAAAATTTATTGAACTACATTAATTTCATGCATTCATAGTTCCTACTTCTGGAGAATCGCTCTCTTGTAATTATTAAATAAAATAAATAATTACATTGTAATTATTAAATTGCAACTAAAGTTGCTTAAGCAATCATCAATCACCAATCATAATCAGAGACGAAAATTGACACCACGAAAAAAATCGTAGTTATAAAGTTTATTATTTATATTTTCAGGCTCAGCTGGGCTTTTATATGTTTAGTTTTTTTAACACTAAGAATATCCAAATGAGCGTAACATGACAAATCCAAAATTCTCTACAATTCAATGTGAAAAGTATTAGATTAGAGTATTAAGAGTATTAAGAGTAGGTACAATAAAAAAATAAAAATAAGTCGAATTAGTTGTGTTGTTCTGTTTCCGGTATAAATTCTTCTGAGACCTTTTTATATTTAGTGGTTTTTTTTTTTTTTTTAATTTTAAGAAATAATGTACAATACTTCAGGGTTATCAATTATTAAATTTATGTAAACAAGTTAAGTCATCAACTATTCTACGTTCGGATCATTTTAATAATTGTTAGTAGAGACTGAAGATAATCATAATTGACACATTCCCTTGTAATACCCATTTCGTAGTAAATAAATCTTTTAGTAAGTTATTTTGAATTATTTCTATCGTAAGTGAATGAATTGCTTAACTTGACGACTCGTAAATTTTTTTATGGTTTGAAAATTTTAAACCAAGACAACGATTAAAGTATACACCCAAATTATTTACCTCGGTTACAGTTGTTAGCACTTTATCATTAGTGGATTTTTTATTCTATGAAATCTCATAACTAAACATTTGCTTACATTTAGAAATATATTGTTCTCGTGACACTAAACAAATCTTTATTATTCGGCAATGTTTCACAGTCATTAATATTTCTTTTAGCTTTGTATATCTTCATATCGTCCGCTAACATTAAAACATAGACATCGTTGAAAATAGAGTGAACAAAAATAGCACAAATGAAATTGGTCCCAAATAGGACCCTTGGGGAACACCACTTTAATGCCATCAATTTTAACATCCAATTGGATGTTAACTTAAATAACTGTTAAACCACATGTATAAATAAATACCTTGCTATTCCAAATTTATGAAGCTTTTATAACAATGAATCATGATTAATTCTGTCGAATGCTATGATGAAATCGGTAGAGACCCAATCATCTTGTAACTACTTAGACACGAATTCGGATATAAAGTTTTGGTAATTAAAAAATTAGACAAAATGGAGTTTTCTGAAGTAAAACTGTGTTGTTTAGGTGAAATTACTGGCTTGATACAGTGAATGATTTTATTTAAAAGAAGTTTCTAAAACAATTTAGAAATAATTGAGATAGGGCAGATCGGTATATAATTGCTCACCTCATTTTTATCTCCTTTTTTAAATATCCTGGTGAGGAAACTGTATTTCCATTTTTCAGGAAAGTATCCTGTTTGTAATGACTGGTTAAAAAGAAAATGTGGTGGATATACAAGAGTAGTGGCACAATTCTTTAAGAAAGCAGGTGGAACATTATCAAGACCACCGCTATTACTTTAATCCAGTTGCTTAAGCTGAGTCAATACATCGCTATATTTTTTACATTAGCTAAATTTAAGTAATGGTACGAGGAAGAACTAGGAATGCAATTATTGACTGGAAATTTCGGAAACAAAAAATATTTTTTAGTACGTAACTACATTATGTAGCCTAACTTAAGCCAATGATGTGTGTATTCTTAGTGTGCCTTATATCACCATGAATATAGGTAACAGGCATAAAAATCACTTGGTCTAGCGGAGTCGAGAAACACTTTTTATTTATTTTATGATTTTATCAGAATGAAAAAAGGTTATCAAGTGAAACTGTCTCAAAATATCTTAGTTATAAAATAGTATTAAAAAATATGTTTCTTACATGTGTTAACATAACGTTTATTTAAAAAAAATTGTTTAGTAGTCTACGCTTATATTTTTAAACTATCTAAAATTTTCATTTTTATTTTTTAATTCAAAGCATATTTTTGTATTCATAATACGCATTCGGACATGCGAGCTGTCAGCAGTGTTTATATGTCTAGGGAAATTTCCCTACAACTAGGGAAAGAACTTGGAAAAAGAAAAAATCTAGAGAAATTTTCAAATATTAGTTTTTTTTACAAAATTCCTAGATTTCAAAATGAGTGTGTATAAGGTACTCAAGTACTGAATTCCCACAGGACATGGACAGGACAACAGGCTGAGAATGAGGTCGTGCTCGGTGAGCTGATCTGTTCGCCGCAGGAACGCGCGGACGGATCCGTGAGTGAATTCTACGCATTAGAACGCGTAAATTAATCCCTAGCGTGCCAAAATATCCCCCGTGGATTTGGTTGTAGTTCGCCCCATATATATGGTATTTAAAACCTTTAAAAATGCTCCTAGCATACAATTTTTTTATCGGTTTACAAGGAAATCATCTTTCTTAAAATTATTCAAGCTTGTCGTTTCGTGACTTGCAAATATTTTTATTTTATCTATGAAAAAAGGCTTCGCGAAATTCCACGTCAATGTCATAATTCCTAATTTATTTACAGGAAAGTCTTATATGACCTATTTTTATTGTAAAGAACGCTTATTATAATAAAACCAAGAGTATTTTCGTGTGTCTTCAGTATAACATTAGAGAGAAAAAACATTTCTCTGAATATAAGTAGCTACCCTGAGGAAACTACATAGGAATACATTACAAAATATAAAACATATTATCCCGTAATACGGGACAATTAATAAAATTATCTATTATTTTGAAAATACTGTCAGCCGGCTACAGCCTTTTAACTCTGACATACCAAAGTTAAAGCATTGTCAAGAGAAAAAATAACTGTTTGTAATAAATTTATATTAAAAATGTATTCAAAGATTTTTTTGTTTCACCCAGTCTTCACAGCAAAAATTTTTTGACAAACAACATTCTTTGAATCAATCCAAATAAGTGTTTTCTAGATAGCCGCAACTCTTCCGATCTCAATCCCGTTGAAAGTTTATGGACGATAGCGAAGAAAAGTTCCAGCAAAAAAATATTACACCGCAGAAAGGAAGCTGATTTCAGCAAATATTGAACTTTGATTTCTTGTCGATAAAATGAAAAATCTGTCATTCTTAAGTTTACCAATGCCAAAACTATATAAATAACAAAGAATAAACGTTGCCTTAAAATTATAAATATTATACTGTTTCCATAAAAGTCAGAAATCATTTGCACCTCACTGTATGGCCTCTTATAAATTTGGGGGTGATAATGGGATCGCGAAATAATAATAAATATACTGTAATTAACACAATATCGTATTACAGATGATGACGAGAAATTGGAAAACCTTTCATACTCTTATAGGTATGTCTCATAGGCATTACAAAAGAGTAGACATGCCCTACCGTAAAATCTGGGTATCGTTTCGACGAGCTGGGGGAGAACCACGTGACCATCTTTTGGCACCAGAAGGGTTCGAGAATGCTCTGAATAAACTACGACATCAGTCGTACGTTGACTGCCGAAGAGTGCTTATTGAAATAAGAACATAAATAACGGTTTGCAGCGCAGTTCTTTGTGAGACTTTTCGGCGCAGGGTTTGAATGTTTTTGAAACTTCTTGGAACGGCGATAGATTCTGAAATTTTGGGAGGTTTTGTTAAAAAGCGGTAAAGTTGAAGCCACTAAGAGATAATGCGACTAAAATGACAGAACGCCAAGCGAGACTGCGACTAAAATTATCTAGATCCCGAAATTAATGTGTTTGTAAAAATGTATTAGTAGGAGAGCCTTTCAAATTTACGCAAAGGAAATGATTGGCTGGCCCGGCTGGCGACTACGCGTCGTACTACCGCGGCTTGTAGGTTTTTTCAGCTACTAAGGTATGTCGATAATACCATTCTGACAAACAAATTTTACGCCCAGAAGGCTTTTATATATAATAATAATAATTGGATGACTTGTATAGCGCCGTTTTTGTGCAAAATCACCTCAAGGGCGCTGTACAAACTTATAATACATTTCTACAGTGATCTATGTTATTACTTAACTATTTATGGAGATAATATACAGTACAATACTTACCTGGTAAGTCACTTGAGATTAACACTTAATTAGCATTATCCAATTGTTTGGATAATGCTAATTGGAACTATTGGAAATTAATACTATTGGAAAATTGAATATAACTGGACTTTCTCTTACGAATGGTATATTTAATTTAAGGGTACGACAGCTTAAAAAGGTAAGTTTTTAGTTTAGACCTGAATTCTGTTGGACTTGTTATGGATCTTAGTTCCGGAGTTTATTCCAAGCCTTCGGCCCAGATACTCCGAAAGCGCGATCACCAAACTTAGTATTTGGCTTGCGCTTAGGTTTCATCAGTCTGCCTACAGCTGATGATGTTGCTGATCTAAGAGTTGACTGCCTCAGACCAGTGTTTTATGGGACGCATAGTTCAGAGATGCAGGATGGGGCCATTTCATTGATGGATTTAAACACCATCCAGCACAGTTTGTACTGGATTCTTTCAGGGCACTTGAGCCAGTGAAGGTTACGAAGGTGTTCTGAAATGTGCGAATATTTTGAAACCCCGGTTATGAGCCGTGCTGCTGCATTAAACACTGATTGAAGTTTGTCAATTTGATATTTTGGAAAACTGGCATAAATGCCGTTGCATTAATCGATATATATATACATAAAGGCAGTAAAATTTAACATGAGAAAGAAATATACATACATACATGAATTAAAAATAAAAGCAACAAAAATTTAAAGTACCGTGATCAGAGAACCACAAAATTATTGTTACGGTATTGGTTCGGTATTGGTTTCGCATAGTACAAAACCGTTGTACCGGGGAATTAGCTAGTTGCAGGAGTTCAAAACTGTCCGATTTGGATTTTAATATTTTATACAGGGTGTATCGGCACGTACCCGACAAACTTTAACCAGCTATTCCTTAGCACATTTGGAGTAAAAAATGTTATCGGCACTTTGCTGTCCGGTAACATTTTTTTTAATAAAAAATTTACCATTCATATTTTCACCACATGTCACCACTGTTTTATCCTTTGTCGAAGTTTGAAAACCCACCTGGCAATATTTTATACGAGTTTCGTTGAATAATATACGTACGTACCTACATTAGCGCGCTTTTACGATCACAACGAAATGGCATGGCACCATTCGTCTCATTTTTAGCTTTTATTATTTATTTATTTTGTAAGAAACAAACAGCTTTTATATAATATACAATGATAGATATAAATATACAAGTTAACTGAAGTCAAGCCACAGAAGTTTCTTATGTTAAAGTGCATTAGAAATGAAGTTTTAGTATCTTAAAATTAAATTGGTGTTAAAGGAAGGGGAGAGGAAGAGGATAGGAGATGCTGCCGATACATTCCACACTCTCATATTAATAATCGATCGTACGCATTACTTCATATCGATATTTCTTTAGGTGATTACCAAAAATGTCAATGCTGTAAAATTGTGTATTATATTGTGCACATATACGAGGAATTGGGGAATTTTTTCGAATGTTTCTTCTACACAAGGGTAGATAAAATAAATCAGATTGTCGGGTTGATCTAGACGGAATATGAACATTTATTAAATTGGTAAGTTCTGGTGAGTCCAGACAATTATTTAGGAATTTAAATAATAAGATTTGATCAAAAATTAGACGTCGTGTTTGGAGGGAGTTAAAATTATGAAATTTAATGGATTCGGTATAATTTGAGAAGTGTAAGTTAACTTTATAATTTATGTGTTTAAATTTTTTTTTTAATTCTTTCTATTCTTTCGATATGGGCTTGGTATAAAGGAGTCCAGAGCGGTGTACAGTGTTCCAGGTGCGGGCGAATATATGAGGTGTAAAGGGAATATAGAGTGTTTATGTTGTGGAAGGGTTTTGCTATTCGAATTATAAATCCCAGCATTTTATTGGCTTTCTTAATGATGTCATCAATGTGTTGGATAAAGTTTAATTTAACATCCAGTGTTACCCCAAGGTCCCTGATAATAATAATAATAATAATTGGATAATTTGTAGAGCGCCGTTTTTGTGAAAAATCACCTCAAGGGCGCTGTATTTACTTCATTGATGTGTGTGCCGTTTAGTGTGTATACAAAGGATATTTTATTTTTATTACGTGTAAATGTTAATTTATTTCATTTAGTGTGTATGAAAGAGCGAACACGCTTTATGACACACTTGCTAATAACAGCTGTTGAACACGAGAAACAATGCCAATGACAGTGACGGAGTGTGGATTTTTTCATCATTTTTTGTTTTTAATTGAAAAAAAATGTTACCGGACAGCAAAGTGCCCATAACATTTTTTACTCCAAACGTGCCAAGGAAAAGCTGGTTAAAGTTTGTCGGGTACGTGCCGATACACCCTGTATAAGTTAATTTGTAATGATGGAATTTTTTTATTTATTTTTTATTAATAAATAATACTACAAATTATGGTGGTTTATAATACTTCTATGAATCATACATTTAATTTCTAAGATTTAGGTAGAGATATGTTTAGTCAATTTGTCAAGTAGTTTGATAAATTTAACAAAGAACTAATTTAGTGCGGACTTGTATCATGGATAAATGATTTGATTATTTCATGTTTATATTGTATCAGTGACGTATTCCATACATCTATATGCGAATACATATTTCCCAAGTTTAGAAAGCTGTGTAGTGGTATATTGAAATGCTCCCTGGTCCGTAGTATTACCACAATAAAAGGTAGTACTGACTTTGTGTTTCTAGTTGAAGAATAAAAAAATATATTCTTACAAAATGCTGACTAGTGAAGGGTATCTTTCAGAGCACAGATGACGCCACGCGCCCCACGCCTTTTGCCGCTCAGATTGCTGTCGTTTTGGCGGGCTTAAAAAAATCAAACTTGAGAATTAATTTAACTGTGATAACGAACTTGAAAATTGAAATATAATGCTGGTAGATACTTAAGTTTGAATGTGAACAAGTGTCTAACTGGTAAGTTTTTAGAAAAAAGAAACAACAAAAAAGTGTCTAACTAACTAGTGTAACAAAATTTTCGATTTTGGAAATAAGCCCATTTGTTGTTAAGGCTTTTAGGCAGCCAGCAATTTGCGCTTCATTTAAAAATACTACTTGTTTGTAAGCAGATTTTATTTTCAAAACATAGGACAATGCGAGTTGTATGTATACTGTCAGATTCATTTATTGACAAATCACTTAAAGGGGAGACAGTCACGCCACCTACCTGCTCCTCGCAAATTGGTTTCTTCCCTTTTCCCTCTTGGGCAGGTCTATTGTTTTGTATGTCTATAGTATGCCTACATGTCCCTCTTTCGTTCTGTCTCTGTTATTCATGACGTTGGTTCGCCTGTTTGTTATAAAATACTAACTGTGTTTTTTCAACATTTGTTTTTATCAGGTAACCAGACTGCGGCATATTACATAAAAAGTCACACTGACAAAATATTACTCATGGTGAACCGTTACCCTTTCTACAAGAAGTCAAGCAAGAACGATTACTGGAAATGCAGCACCTCGACGGCCAACAAGTGCAAGGCGAGCCTGCAGGTAGTCGAAGGGGCCGCCAAGATGATTAACGGGGTCCACACGCACCCGGCCCCAACTTTCAAGATTGGACCTGATGGGAAGTATTACAGATTGTCTAAATCGACTATTATGAAGCTTAAACCACCCACTATTGATAATTTGCTGACTGTCGAGTTTGTACAACCTGATAATGGTGCATAATCATCGTTATTTTTATTTATTAACTCTAGTTTTTCACTATTCCGTAAGAAAAAAAAACTGATAAAGATCTTCATTTATTGGGTAAAAATCCTGTTTTTATTCCATGATAATAATAATATAATGATGGCAACCATGATATTGTAAGTTCGTAAAACAATATTGTTTCGGGATTAGAAAATCAAATTTCTCTGAAAATTTTAGATTTGCGCGTTGAAATTTGTGAATGTCTTTGGAATGGAGATGTCATTTTTTTTATACATACACATTTAGGTAATTTTGACGTAGTGCTAAAGACCACCTTAAAGGGTCTCTTAAATTTTTAGTTTATTTATTTGCTTATAAAATGATTAAATATATTTTTTTCAGTTTAAGCATTTTTATCGACATTTTAATGTTTTGTTATTAATTTTACTTCAGCTATTTAAAAATATATTTTTTTATCCCAGGATGGGAGGATATTGCAATCCCACACATCCCATATATAGTTTTACATATTGATAGAATAATTAAATAATTTTAAGATATATAAGCAAATTAATTAAAATGAAGTAGAAATACAAGTACAAACAAAAATATTTTTAGATTTTTTTTTATTTTTCTAATGTTAACATATCACAAGGATCCGAACTGTCTGAAGCCAGTGGTACTATGGCATCCGCAGTTGGCGGTTTGTTGTGAGACTGATGGTAGTGAGGAGAGAATAATAAGTGGGAAATTTCCTTGCTATTCAGATATGATCACCAAACATGGCTTAAGCCATTTCAAGCAAAGTTTCAATTCTGAATGGTGGTCCTTTACCAGGACGATACTGAGAGTATCTTCCACCCTTGAACGTGTCGCCAATAATATAATATATGTTATTTTAAAATTAATTAACTGTGAATCATAAATTTATAAAATTAAATTTACTTACGCAAGTCGGGATTTGAACATGCGACCCCCGGATTGCTAGTTGCGAGTCTTATCCCTCGACCATAGAAGTTTTTTTTGTGTGTGTGTATATAATTGTTTTGAGAATTCATATCATATAATTTAGGTCTAGTTATAAGCGTAGATAAAACATTGCATTGAGATCATTAAGAAAGTCGTAATCGGTTTACAAGTTTACTTGGAAAGATCTGCTATTTCTTAAGTTTAAGATTTGAGTAATTTTTTTACATTGACTTCACACTGGAGGCCTTGAGGAAAACAATTTCTCTGAGGGCATATTTCATCTGGCATTTGGGATGCTGTATGGAGGGTCTTTTTGAGGAGTGAACATAGAACCTAGAACATGAATCTTGAAAAGACCCATGATGTAGGAGGGAGGAAACATAGGCCGGCAAATCTATCCACAGCCGAGCTGTTGAGCTCAAGGACCGAAGTAGGGACCCGTTCTGAAATGGCAACCGTGTTTAATATAAAGAAGGGCTAGTGATTTCAATAATCCAATAATTACTGGGGTTCTTGTTGTTTTCCAAAGCTTTTATGGACGCATTACAATACTAACTTTACAGACACATTACAATGTGCGCGCGCACGTTAGAATCCCAATGGTTCCGATTCCCGAACATAGCCGATCGTAGTTAGGCGACGCTCTTGCCAGAGTAACTAACGGCCGCTGTACCCAATCCTACTGATCAACTGTAGAACCGAAATTTAAGCTCAACATTCATAAAATTCACAATTATTTTCCCGAGCAACTTTCCTATGAAGCTTAAGGAACCAAACAGCTGGATTAACCTCTGGCTCAGTAAAAGGGTTAGTTATAAAAAGTGTCAACAGGGTGAAAAATGACAGTGAAATTTCGAACGTTATTTGGTTCACGCATTCTTTTTCGTATTGCGTATTGCCAATTTTAATATTAATTTAGTATCAAATTAATATGAACAGTGAAGATGAAGATATTAATTATAATAGATATTGCGGAATGGGCGAACGTAGTGGACGATAATATCGAGTTACACAGGCGGCAACAGCCAAACATTGAATTACAACCCTTTCTTTATCCGTTTTCGTTTGTAAAAAATGCCGTTTCGAATGCCGGATAACGTTGTAAACTCCGTAATATCCATTTTCCCATTCTGCGTGAAGTTCTTTCTACTTGTTGGTGTTTATTTTGTCCAAGTTGCTTAGTTTCATGTTAACACACAAACATCAATTTTCAAGTTTGTATTAGTGTATTTTCGCGCTTTCGCAGCATTAATAAAAGTCAAGCTAATGCTTTATTGTCAATGTAATTACATGTGTTTGTTAAAAAATATGAAAATGTCGTTTTATGTATTAAGGTAATTAAAACAAATAATCTGTATTAATAATAAGTAAAATATTAACTCATCAATGTTAATTTAATATTTAAATATTTTACTTTGTTGTCATTTTATTGTCTAAAAAAGTGGGCGGGGCCACTTAAGATTATCAACGATAAAGGTTTTTGGAAACAGGCAAATCGAGCGGTACTGAATAAATGTCTTGGCTAGACTCAGATTGATCGATCTAAAAGTTGGAAACAACGGCCATTAGTGCCGTAACCGCAAGGGACGTCAGTTCAGCAATATTACTTTGTAATTCTTATTGCAAATAAACCACCTGGTAATCTACACGAATCGTCTGCAAATCATTGAAGTCTCCTATAATACACTTACAAATGTTCAGCAATATTACTTTGTAATTTTTATTGTAAATAAACCACCTGGTAATCTACACGAATCGTCTCCAAATCATTGAACTCTCCATAGTACACTTACGAATGGAATCTGAATACTAGTAGTAATTTTTAAAGACATTACAATCATCAACTTTATGAAAAAAACAGTCAGATTTTATTAGAAAATAATAGCACTTGCACCATCCCTCCACTTAACTATACTAATACTATCGACCTTAATAATTGCCAAATCACACATATTGATGTCTTCAACTCCTTAAAAAATCTTTCCAGCAAAAAAAAACACTGGTCGAGATGGTATACCTGAACTATTATTGAAAGAATGTAAATCTATTGTATCTAAGCCACTTTGTTTATTATAAAACTTATTGCCACTTATCTGCCACTTTTCCGGATTCCTGGAAAGTTTATATAAGACCTATTTTTTAAATCGGGTAATAAATCGAACGCAGAAAACTATAGACCTATATCGATTTTATCTCATATTCCCATAATCTTTAAGTCTATAATTACTAAGAAAATAACACCTATTATCAAAAATGTACGGATTGAGGAACAGCATGGCTTTAGATCTGCTAAATCTACCACTACAAACTTACTCTCCTTCACCAACACTATATTCAACGGCCTTAAAGATAAATCACAAGTAGATGTTCTATATACTGACTTTTCTAAAGCTTTTAACATAGTAAACCACTCACTCCTCATGGCCAAGCTTCAAGCTATAGGTATACGAAACCCATTGCTGGCCTTCTTTAATTCTTATTTAAGCAATAGAAAACAAAGAGTTAAAATAAATAACATTGAGTCTATTATCATCGAAGTTACATCCGGTGTACCGCAGGGAGCACATCTAGCCCCGCTTCTTTTCAACTTGTTTATAAACGACATTATTAGTATTTTTTCTCACACACGCTTTTGGCTTTTTGCTGATGACAATAAGATCCTAAAAATAATCAAAAATTACCATGACTTTCTTCTTTTCCAATCAATAACTGACTCATTCAATAACTGGTGTAAAATCAATTGCATAAAACTAAATGTTGATAAGTGCAAAATTATGTCCTTTCACAGAACTAAAAATCCGATTGGTTTCGAATACAGACTAAATAATAAATGCTTAACAACTGTTCAATCTATTAAAGACCTCGGTGTCTGTCTTGACAGAAAGCTTTCTTTTCGCGAACATATAAATGTGATCGTTAATAAATCTCTCAAACTACTCGGCTTCATCACTAGAATCACTTCTGACTTCAAAAATATAAAAACCCTTAGAACTGTTTACTGCTCCTTGGTTGGTCCCCATCTTGAATATGCTTGTGTCATAAAGTCTCCTTGTTATGCTATCCATATTCGTCATATTGAGTCCGTTCAGCATCGGTTCCTAAAAGGGATTGCTAGGAGGCTAGGATTAGAAAGAGGCAATTACTCGTATTATGAAATTTAACAAATTCTAAACCTTTCTCCCCTAGAAGACCGTCGGAAAAAATCTGATCTCATTTGTTTCTTTAAAATTATCAACAATTTTATTGACTCACCTACATTACTAGAACTCATCTCATTCAATATAACTTCTCGTAGACTCAGAAATAAAGAACTGCTCTTCCTCAATCAACACTCGACTAATTATGCTTATAATTCACCATTATCCAGAATATGTAGAATGGTCAACTCACGTCAAGACCTTGATTTTTTTATAAAAGTCAGAATGTTTTTTGTCGCTCACTATGCAATTGAGGATATTTTGAATCACTTTAGTTTTAGCAAATCTTGACTTGACTTGACACTTCTATGTTTTCCCTGTTTGTCTCTGCTTTTATATACTATCCTTTACTCTTGTATTGTCCCAAATCTCGTGCCGCTTTTTAATATATTGGACGTAAGTCCGTTAATTAATTAATAAATAAATAAATAATAGGCGTATAAATAGTAATGTCTTGTAAGTTTTTATCTAATAAATGTGTTTATTTTTTGTGTATTTTTTTCTTATTTTTTATATAATATCCTCCTTCTTATAAATTCTTGAATTTTTCCTTGTTTTTTTTTTACTTCACAATTTGACGAAATAAAAGCCATTTTTTATTGGTTAAATGGTGGGGTGAATAATTCATTAATTATTATTGTTATGAAATACCCATTTTTGTGATGCCTCAGCGTGTTCATTGATCTTATTTGTTAGCATTTATTTAACATTATCAACAAAATAAATTTATAAAAATAATAGACGTCTTTCTCTATAATGTTATCCAAAATTTACCCAAATCTGGCCTAAAAGTCTGTTACAATGTATGCTCATTTTTTGACGAATATAGGTTTCTTGTTCTGTTCGGATGTATAAGTCCGAAAAGAAGTCTCAAATAAAACGAAGATATCATAATGTTGAATATAATCTTATTTATAATGCTGTTGAAATGAGATCCCTGAGGCGTATGTGTGGTAAAACCATGTTTGATCGTGTGAGGAATGTGGAGATCCGCAAAGAGTGCAAGGCTGATGTAAGCGTAATGAGTAAGATTAAGAAAGGGACGCTTAGATGGTTTGGGCATGTAGAGCGAATGAGCGAAGATAGGAGTGTAAGGAGGATATATGATGCAAATGTGAATGGTAGCAGAAGTCGGGGACGCCCGAGGAAGACATGGCACGATCAAGTGAATCAGATACTCGAGTCGGGCCATGTCAAGAGTCAGAATAATAGAAGAGTATGTATGAGACGATGTATGAATGTGAATGAGGCAAGGAGTGTGTGCCAAGACCGAGTTGTTTGGCGGTCCGTCCTCTCTGCCTACCCCTGCGGGGAAACGGCGTGATGGTTAGTTAGTTAGTTAGTTAGTTATATTGTTTATAAATGATCTTACAAAAAAATTTCATGATGTATCTATCTTACTTTTTGCTGATGACCTCAAAATTTATAAAACTATTTAAAATATTTTCCATTGCAACATTCTTAAAGACAATATCAAGAAATTATTAATTTGGTGTAATGAGAGTAGACTTTACTTAAGTATCTCAATATGTCAAATAGTTATATTTTCTCGAATAAAAAATCCAGTGATTTTTTATTACAACATTGATAACAATGCTCTCAAGACATTAACACAAATCAAAGACTTAGGCATCACTTTTCAATCAAATCTTTCATTTGGTAACCACATAACAGAAATCTCTAATAAGGGCTTAAAAATGTTTGGATTTATAACTAGGCTAACCAGCAATTTTAACAATATAAAGTGTATTAAATGTTATATTTTGCCCATGTAAGAAGTCAACTTGAGTACAATTCTCCTGTCTGGAACACACATTATAATATACGAGTACATGTACAAGCTGTTAAAAGAATACAAAACAAATTCTTACATTTTATAAATTTTAAAATGGGTATTCCAGCAATTATGTTGAACTACAACCCTCTGTTAAATTATATGAATATGATCAAATTTTCAGACAGAAGAATTTTCACTAATTTGGTATTTCAATATAAAATTCTAAATGATTTAGTTGATAGTCCGGTTTTGCTAGAATTAATAAGCTTCCGGATTGCACAACGTAATACTAGAAGCCAAGATTTATTTCAGTGCAGAAAATCTGGGACTAACTACCATATGTATTACTCTTTGCCCAGAACACTAATGGAGAGAAACAATTATACCAAGTCAGTGGACATCTTCAATTTATCTTTAAACATATATAAAATGTTGTTAATGAAGCAATTCAGTTATGTACAATAAATAATGTATATTTCTATATTTATATATAAAAGCCCCGAAAAAGGGCGTTAATTAATATATAAATAAATAATACCGAATAATTCTTAAGATTTTGCTTCCCTAAAGTCAATCGTTTTCTCAAAGCTGAGAAAAGTCAATAATAATATTTGATCACATTCACATGCCCAGGCTCCACCACTCCTCAGTTCTGCGCTACAGAAAAATGTTTACTTATAATAATAATAATAAAACATTTATTTGCCAATCGATACATTTTACATATTTTTTAACATAAATTCTATTGACAAAAAGGTCACTGCTCAGCTATGCATTCCTTGATATTGGATATTAAAAATCTCTTCAAATTATTGGTAATCTGGTTAAAAACGGGACTCCAGTCCGCTTCCTGATAAACATTTAGTAATATCGGAACACGTTTTCATGCACCTGCGTTTGTTTTAATAATATATAGTGACGACATTCGAAAATCTTTTATGAACACGTGTTCCGACATTATGACAGAACATTGGTATTTTACTAAAAGTTTATCAGGATAACTATCAATCTTCATACGTTAGTAGTATGCAATCCCGTTTTCAACCGGATTACGAATATTTTTTTGGGGATGGTAGTGAGAGACGAATGAAAGAGGTTGTTTCCAATCGCATCGATTTTGTTGAAGTATATTTTCTCCATAAATAGTTAAGTAATAACACTGTAGAAATGTATTATAAGTTTGTACAGCGCCCTTGAGGTGTTTTTGCACAAAAACGGCGCTATAAAAGTCATCCAGGTATTATTATTATTATTCAAGAGTTCACAGAGTCCTAATTAGGGTAGCCAATGTAGTTGTAGTTGATGACGCCGGACGGATGATCGTCGTAGAATAGGAGATGAAGGTAGTGGAGATTGGTTATTACGTTGAAGTCGGTAGCTCGACGACGTAGAAGCGCAGACCAGACTGAGTAGTCAAATTCATCAGGGTGGTGAAGACCACCACTTCCGGATGCTCCAGTGATGAAAGAGCCGAAGATGCTGTGGATCTTGACGGCAGGGGTGCGAGCACGAAGGGCTCGCGGCGCGAGAGTGAAGGCTGGCGAAGATGTCGCGAGGCCTAAGCGCAAGCTGGCGAAGAAGTCGCAGGGCCTAGGCGCAGGGGGGGCGCAGGCCCGGCGAAGTACTCATCACGCTTAAGCGCAAATCCGAGTTCCCGCGGTGAAAAGACTAACTGACTGAGTGAATATATAAACACTGCCCAATAGCGCTTCACGATTCTGCTTATATAGAACCGCATGCATCTCGTAAAGGCGGGAATGTTCCAGACGCCTAACTTGAGAATTTCTGATTCAATTACTCAGCACTCTAACTTTCGAAAAGACGTCGCCGAGCTGTCTGGAAATGATGATGCTGCGTAGGTGTTTTCTTACCGATTGTTGGATTGTTCCACGTTATAATCAATGGCGTGTCGCCACAATTTGAATGGATTCTTAATAAATTATCAATATTTTGCTACCAGTAAGTTTTCTCCGTTTGTAGAACTGTAAGAATCAGCCCAGCTAGGTAAAGGTGGTCTTTCTGAGACCCTCATGCCTTCTTCTTAGCTAGTGACCGTGAGTTTCTCTAAAAAGTAGATTTCTGATTTTCCAGCGAGGGCCCTTTTATTTTAGGTTGTCACTCCTCACAAATGCCATTCGTCTAAACTGTGTACTATTAAGGGAACTATTTCAACAACCAGTTGGGCTAGGTTGCGTAATGAATTCAGAGGTGCCAGCTGTTAGGAGCGGTGTTCTTGTCCGTTGAGTACCGGTACGCTGTGGATGAATGCTGTATGAAATTGTGTATTTTAGATATTCCAGGCAAGGGCCTTTTATTTTAGTTTGTTACTCCTTACATGTGCCCTCCGTCTGTACTGTGCACTACTAAGGGAACTATTTCAACAAGCAGAATGTGATGAATTCAGAGGTGCCAGCAGGGTTAATCCGGGTCATCAAGAGGCCCGGATTGAATGAGAGAAGATATATTGATCCTGGTAGCTCTTTCCAGATGCATGTCGGTTTAAGTAAGAACGTGTCAACCTGACCTGAAATAACCCGAAACGTCACGCTGAGGACATCTACTATTAAGAGTGTTCTTGTCCTCACGATCAGTGGTTACTCCTTATCGGACGAGAACCCTCTGTCGATGAGGCGTTGCCCATGGAAGTGCTCTCACAGGGGTTCGGCCAAGTGCCAGGCCTATGACCACACTCTGGATCTTGATGTATGCTTGGTCAGGGAAATCCACAACCACCCGCAGCCCATCTTTCACAATATCGTAAGATGATGACGAAGAGAAACTGGACAACCTTTCATGCTTTTATATGTGTGCTTCATAGACATTACAAAGAGTATACTTGCCCTAATATAAAATAAAGGTATTATTTCGACGATCTGGAGGCGAACCACGTGACCATCTTCTTGCCAGCAGGAGGGTTCGAGAATGTTTTGAATAAACTACAAATAACAGTTCGCAGCGCTGTCTGCTCTGCTGCTTCTGCGACTTTTCTGCACAGGGTCTGAATTGTCGTTTTTAACCGAACCATCTACAAATCTGTTTCAAGCGCTATTGTAAAAAAATACTACATGTGCTTAAGCAGATTTTATTTTCGAACACTAGATACTAATAGGTCAATGCGAGTCGCCAGTATATTCATAAATACATATATCAATCACTTAAAAGTGAGACGGTCGCGGCACCTCCACGCTCCGCGTACTTGTTTTCTTCCCCTTCCCCTCTTGGGCTAGTCTATTGTTTTGTATGTCTATGGTATGTCTACATGTTTCTCGTTAATTCTGTTTCTGTTTTCAAGTCGTCGTCGGTCGCACGTTCGTTACACAATACTAACTTTTGATATATTTGTTTTTTTTTCAGGTGAGTCAAAAGGGGCATATTACATAAAAAGTCACACCGACAAAACATTGCTTATGGTGAATCGTTACCCTTTCTACAAGAAGTCAAGCAAGAACCATTACTGGAAATGCAGCACCTCGACGGCCAACAAATGCAAGGCGAGCCTGCAGGTAGTCGAAGGGGCCGCCAAGATGATTAACGGGGTCCACACGCACCCGGCCCCGACTTTCAAGATTGGAGCTGATGGGAAATATTACAGATTGTCTAAGAAGACTCTTATGAAGCATAAAGAACCCACTGTTGATAATTTGCTGAAGGCCGAGCTTGCGCAACCTGTTAATGGCGTATAATTCACAAAACGTAGTTTGATTAAGCTTTTTTGTGTGTTTTTGATAATTAGTAACTAATGTTTATGAAATAACCTTTATGTTTTTGAAATTTATCGATTTTTAACAACTGTCAATATCTGCTTTAACCGTCTTATTAGATTCTTGAGCGCCTGTTTAGTGTTACGCCGAGGTTATAAGTCTAGTTTTTCACTAATTCGACCTTGCACATAGCGTTTATATAAGTAAGGGAGTAAATATAGGATTCCAAGCAGAGTGTGTGGTATACGGAGAAAAGAAATGAAAAGGATCATCTTTTAATGGGGCATGCGAAGTTCTAAACATATCCTATTTTTACTATAGTTACCATTAAACAATTTTATTTCGGGATGAGAAATTCAGAATCTCTTAGAAAAATTGATTTTAACACTTTGAAATTTCTGAATAAATGCCATGTTTTTACACATAAACCTTTAGGTAATTTTACGAAGTACAAAAAGCCACAAAGTCACCTTAATTATTAGCTTATATCTTGTTTATAAGATGATTAAATCATTTGTTATCACTTATGCAAAGTCAGTATTTTTCTCAATATAGGTATCACGTTTTATTATTAATTTTACTTCAGGCATTATCTCTTCCAGTTGTAATTTATTTTAAAACGTATTCCACAAAATCGTGAATTGATGGAAACCGAATTTAATTTTAAGCTCTTTTATTATATCAATATAGCACAAGAGTCCCAACTGCTCCCAACCATTTGAGGACAGTGGTACCATGGCATCCGCCGTTGGCGGTAGGTTGTGAGGCTCCAGGAGGGGATGGAAATTGGAAAGTACCTGGATATTAAGATATGGTCACCAATCATGCTTAAAGCCATTTCAAACAACGTTTCAATTCGGAGAGTATGTTCCATTCGAAGGGCCGCCAATAATATACAATATATTATTTTAAAATTAATCAACTGTGAATCACAATTTCATAAAATTAAATTTTCTTTCGCACGTCGGGGTTTGAACCCTCGACCTCCGGATTGCTAATTGAAAGTATTATCCCTCGACCGCGGAGGCTCTTTTTGGGTTTGTGAATAGTTTTGACTTTTCATATCATATTATTCAGGTCTTAAAAAAAATCGTAATCGGTTTACAAGTTTTTTTTCTATTGGTGCCCTTTTTTACTCATTTAAAGTACGCTCTAGCGTGTTTAAATCGCACTTTATGGAACGCGCGTTTTTCAAAGTTACCATGGCAACATCAACAAATCAACAAAATGTGAAGTCTATGTCAACTTTTAACTATAAATCTGACAGGAATATTTTAAACGTCAAATAAAACATTGTTTGTGTTTTTCATTTCCATGACAACAAGATATTGTGATGTCACATCACGAATTCATTAATAGTTCTTATTTCCAAATTTTTAATAATAATATCAATATTTATGTTTTCAAAGTGTACCAATAAAAAAAATAGCGTAAAGTATTCGTGGATAACTGGTCTTTAAAACACTTGCTTTATTTCGAGCACTCGGCTACGCCGTCGTGCTCGAAAAATCGCGCGTGTTTTAAAGACCTGTTTATCCACTTATACTTTAATATACTAATTTCTCTTATTTCTAAATTTAATATTTGAATAATGTAAGATAAAGATGGGCTAGTGATTTGGATAATTTTGCCAAGCATTGAATTCTCCAATAATCAACATTCCATTATGATAAAAACAAAAAAAAATCAGGTTACTTGCCTATACAACGTAACGTCAAAAAGTCAGTGGTTCCCATTTTTTATTATTCTATTTTCACAGCCTTACTAATAAAAAACACTTCCGAACTGTTAAACGATGTTTTTGTTACACGTTGTATAAATATTCTATTTTGAATTGTTACTAATAAAAAATGTCTTTCACTGACTGCGAAAGAACTGGCAACACTGCATTTTGACAGACTTACGCATGCACCATGCGTGTCAGTTTCCCGGCAAAATAACAGTTTTGATTTGTGATGTGTGATTTAAATCACGTTTTTTTCATAGTTGCTACTGAGTTCATTTATACAACTGATAAACAACCCTATTTGTCTGGAAAAGCAATATAAAAGATCTTTCTATGAAATATTTCATGCCAGTTTCTATATTGGTAAGGTTTTCACATAAATAATCCCGTTTATCAATTGAATAAAATTTTAACCACTTGTTTTTAGTAAGGCTGTATATGTTAATTTTATGAGAGCATCGTATGCAGGTATTTCATAAAAATCATTTGCACGTTAATTATTGCAAATATCTAATTAATTTAGTTAATTTAGGCGTTTACATCTCGAATTTCTTGTAAGTTTTTATCTTTTAATAAATCGTTTTACTTATTTTGTGTATTCGACATTTTTATTTTTAATATATATCCTCTTTCTCTTTTCATATAAATCCTTTGGTTCTATTTGCTTGTGTTTTTTACTTAATAATTTGACGAAATAAATCCTTTTTTTGTTGTTGTTGGTTAAGTGATGTTGTTTCTATTCATTATTGACTTATTATTTTTAGTGTATAATTCCTATTTTTGTAATGTTTATGTTCAATGTTCTTATTTGTTTGCATTTATTGAACATTAAAACAAAATAAATTTAAAAAAATAAGAGACTGTTTATTATGATATCCAAAATTTACCCAAATCTGTCCACAAGATCTGTTACGTCGTGTTATATACATGTTACATTTTATTATTAAACTATCACATATCCTTGAAAAATCCAAGAATATTAATATTTTCTGAAAAATCAGTTCCGATTTCGAAAATAATATAAATATATTATGTTTTTTTGTTTAAATATTGTATTATAGGTATGCATATACTTTATCGCATATCTGAATTACTCACACAGTCAATTCCAATTTTGAAAATGACCTTTACATTTAAAGCAATAAATTAAATTCGAACTACGCGGAGAAAAATGAGTAGGTATCGCTAATTTATTAAGAATCTCTTCATAATATTCGTAATCCGATTGAAAATAGTCCTGAAGTTTCTGCTTCTAGTGCTGAAGTTTTTAAAGATAATCGTTTTTGTTGTAATTTCCAGATCTCAGATTATTAACTCCATTATTTGTTCTATTTTTTCTTTTTGCTGGTTCAAATATTCTCGATCTTTGTCGATTATCCGGCTCGAAGGACCAATATGTTTGATAAAAGCACTGTTTCAACATCCCATTTATTATCCAATCAATTCTATTATATTATACGCCTCAGTCTTAAAATCTTGTTCTCGCGGTATCGAAAATTAGACGAAATAAAATTTGATCCTGTATCATAAATAAAAGAAAATTATTCCTGTTGATAAAACAGGTAATTACTACTACTCAATGCTCTATTGATAAGTCAAATAAACTACAAAGAAATCTATTGATAATTAGCTGCATTATTAGTGAACAAATCTTGATATTATTGCTTCAGTCCTTTTTTACCATACCGTTTGTACTAATCTTTAAAATTAAACAGTTTCCTCAAAGCTTAGAGTAGTCAATAGTAATAACTGATCACATTCATGTGCACCAGGCTCTACCGCATCTCACGGTCCTGCGCTGCAACCGTAGATCCGTAGTGATCAGTAGTTGGTCTTCCTGAGCTCCCTATACCTTCCTCTTAGCCAGTGACCGTGAGTTTATCTAAATTGTGTATTTTAGATATTCCAGGCTAGGGCCTTTTATTTTAGTTTGTTACTCGTCACATGTGCCCTCCATCTATACTGTGCACTACTAAAGGAACTATTTCAACAAGCGGAATGTGATGAATTCAGAGGTGCCAGCAGGGTTAATGCGGGTCATCAAGAGGCCCGGATTGAATGAGAGAAGATATATTGATCCTGGTAGCTCTTTCCAGATGCATGTCCGTTTAAGTAATAACGTGTCAACCTGACCTGAAATAACCCGAAACGTCACGCTGAGGACATCTACTATTAGAAGGAGTGTTCTTGTCCGTCGAGTACCGGTATGTAGGGGATGAATGCTGTTTATGATAGACTTACCAATGAGCTTAAATTTCTAGAATTACTAGAAGTTTTCTATAGTTCTATAATCATTTACCGATGTTTGGTATACCTAACAATCAAATTCAAAATTCAAATTCAAATTCAAAAAAATATTTATTGCACAAAAAGAGTACAAAGGGTATAACTTATAGGTTACATCCTATTTCTTCCAGCTAACCCAACAAATACACATTATATCACATAACCCAACAATTACATGTTGACAAATAAATAAAAATAACTAACAGTAAATAAAAAAATAAAAAACAGAGGTATTTAATTCATGTAAGGTATTCATTCAAGGTGTAGTGACATTTGTTTAAAATAAATGTTTTTAGTGATGATCTAAATTTAAGTGTGTAGGTTATTTGTTTGATGCTACGTGGAAGGTTGTTATATATTTTAATGGCCGTGTAGTGTGGTCCTTTTTGAAAAATAGTTTTGGTTGCTTTTGGGATTAATAGGTTTTCTGTGAACCTTGTAGCGTGTTTATGTGTTGAGTTTTTTTGTGGGAACTTTTCTGGAGATGATCGTACTAACAGGCATAATTCCATTATATATATGTCCGTCACTGTCAGAAGTTTAAGATTTTTTTAAATTGGTCTACATGAATCCCGATGATCAGAGTTTGTAATTTTTCGTAGGCACCTCTTTTGGATGATAAAAACATCTTTGGCGTTTACTGAGTTTCCTCAAAAAACTATTCCGTATTTTATCATTGAGTATACGTATCCATAGTATGCGGTGATTACTGACTCGATGTTTAAGATATTTTTAAGGGTGCGTAGAACAAAAGAAAAGCTACTGATTTTTGCAACAACTATAGATACATGTTCTTTCCAGTTTATATTTGCATCTAGTTGTATTCCCAGCAGTGAACAAGTTTGGGAAGGTTCGATATGATTGTTATTAAAGTTAACATTTATGTTTATAGGTGTAGTTTGTACTGGACAAAATTTTAGAAGTTCAGTTTTGTTTGTGTTAAGCGACAGATTTTGTGATAACAGCCAGTTTGCTATTGATTGACAAGTCTCGTTAACATGTTTATTAAACTCGTCAACATCTCCAGTACATTCAAATAACAAAGCAGTGTCATCAGCAAACATTGAACATTCTGTGCCAGCAATTATTGGAAGTTCGTTTATGTACACAAGGAAGAGGAGAGGCCCAAGAATGTTAATAATAATGTCAATCAAGGTTTTATTTATTTCTATTTATTTATTTATTTATTATTATTACATTTATTACATACAAGATATACAAATATAAAAGGAAGCTTTGACTGTCCAACTAGGAAGTTTCCCGTTTTAGGACAGTCAAATTGGCAGGTTGCGTGTACATAATTCCAGGTAGGTACATGTAAAATATAAAATAAAATTAAAATATAACATATAAATGTAAGAAAGAAAAATAGAAAGAAAATATTTATTTAGGAAAATACAATTTAGCAGTAATAAGCAATAAAATCCAGATAGGTACATGTAAAATATAAAATAAAAATATAATATATCAATGTAAGAAAGAAAAATAAAAAAATAGAAAGAAAAATAAAAATATATTTTTTAGGTAAATACAAAATACAAAATCGAAGAAATCAACTCAGACTACGTTTTTTAATAATTTTTCGGAATCTGTCCTACCTAAGTCTAATAACCATTTAGTAATTTTAGTACCGAAGGCTGATAATTCACATAGTTTAAATTGAGAGGGGATTTTGTTGTATATTTTTGGTCCCAGGTATGAGAAAACTTTTTGATAAGCCGCAGTATTGCTAGTTGGAATAGAAAGGTCGTTTCTGCTCTTACTTTCTGGTTCTGGTTAACCTGTATGTCTCTCCTAGTTCCTCATTCTATTTTACTTTCTAGTATATTTATCACTGTCCAGTTATAAACTCTCCCTTCGTTTCCAGCGCGCTTTATCCTCACCACTACCGGCAGAACTTCCCTCCTGATAAGCGGCTACTCCTTTTCGGGTGGGAACCCTCTGTCCAGGGGGCGTTGCCTCTGGAGGTGCTCTCAGAGAGGTTCGGCCAAGTGCAAAGCCTACGTCCACACCCTGGAGCTTGCTGTCTGCATGGTCAGGGGAAACCACAATCACCCGCAGCCCGTCTTTCAAATCATGGACGATGGGAGGTATCGGAAAACAAGTTAACCTGGTTAGAGGAACCCGCAATTCATCTTACAAATTATGGACGATGGCAGATGTAGAGGAACATTAATCTGGTTAATGGAACCTAAAACCACATTATATTAGGTTTTTAATTAAATTTTGAACGAAGACTGAGTGTGATATTATTTAGATTGTAGTATATAATTCTATTGATGATATAATATTCAAGTACTTAAAAATATCTCAGCGTTCGTACTGATATATTATTTTTAATTCTCAAAATGTGGAAGCTTTCAAGGGCTACATCATCACCATTTTTTGTTGCTGTAAAAATGTGTTAATTAATAATCATGTATTTCAACGAGAATGAATGTTAACACCTCAAGTGTTTTTGTCAAGACACAAAAATTTGTTAATGGCGTGTAAATAAAAGAAACTACATGTTAAATTGAATGCATTTTTCCTTGACTATCTTGCATTTATTAAAACCACCGGATAGATAATATCTAGAAGTGTGAACTATACCGATTTTATCAATTCACTTGACTTACTTTGAGGCCACAGAGAGAAAAATAAATTAAATGAAACAGTATTACTTTATTTTTACAAGCAATAATTATTAGCCTGAAACACTCATCCACATTGAAAAATCTCCTGATAAAAGATACATGACGCCAACGGGACACGGGTGACACTGGTTCAAGTCCTCATCCACATTGAAAAATCTCCTGATAAAAGATACATGACGCCAACGGGACACGGGTGACACTGGTTCAAGTCCTCATCCACATTGAAAAATCTCCTGATAAAAGATACATGACGCCAACGGGACACGGGTGACACGGGTTCAATTCCCGTTGGCGTCATGTATCTTTTATCAGGAGATTTTTCAATGTGGATGAGTGTTTCAGGCTAATAATTATTGCTTGTAAAAATAATTGTTACCCTTTGTGCTATGCATAAAAAATCTTGTCTTAAACATTAGTTTACCAAAAAAATAGTAAGTATTACTTTGTTTAAACCTCTATACCTTTTTTTAATATTAATTTTAATAAAATGATCATTTTTAAAACACTTTTTAATTTTTACGATTCCAATTATTGCAAATATTTAAAATAATCATAGTTATGGAAAATATACAGTTATAAATATTTTCAATTGTAATTGTAAAATGAAACGTTTAGAAATTAAAATATCGCTCAATAATAATGAATCTATTATTAATAAACAAAAATACTATCTCACATCTCCATTTTAGATGTATGTTCCATAGTCTCGCCTCCACGCATTCTTTTCCGGCAGTACTCGGGAGAAGTAATAGGTTGTTTTATTGACTACGTTCCTAGTGTTCCTACAAATCTCCTGCTGCCATTATAAGCTGGACTCAGATCAACTGCAACTCTGAGATCAAGTAATGTGTGCGGGGGTCCTGTGGAATTTACAGTATTTGCGGGGGCTCTGCTTGTATCATACACATACCGTGCATAATGATAAAGAAATTCTGTATTTTCCTTATTACAACATGGTTGATTAAGCGATTACAACTTATTTCCATAACAAAACTATACAAATTCGTTTGAGACCCGATGCAATAAAACTACATAATGTTTTCAGGAGCATTATTTGTGACGTCCATGAACGGAAAACGGATGATTCGTCTCGGCGGGTACACCTATTGCCGCAAGAAAACCAGTCAAGCCGGGAAGGTTATATGGATCTGCTCCACGCACATGAACAAGGGCTGCAATGCGAAGATTCACACAATTGACGATGTCATCGTTAAACACGATCCGAGACACAAACACCATAAAGTCGAGGAATATCATTATCATAATGTCTTTCCATTTTCATGATTGCTTAACCCTTTTCTATCATATTATTATCAAGTGTACAAATTGTTTTAGTTCTTTTTTCCGTGAAATTTATATTTTGTTGAGGATATCGTCATTTTCTCTCAATTATTATTCACACAATTAAAGATGTCATCGTTAACCCTTTCAATTCCAGAGTTCTTCCACAAGAACACGATGAAAAATATATATATCTCTTAATTTTGTGAAAAAAAATTGCTCGGTATTTCGCGTATCGCTTTTAAGGGAGCTTCCTCACGGCGTCTATTTTTCTGGTAGGTTGCAATCCTTATTTCACCGACAAATTCCGTAAATATAATGAAATCGCATTTTGCTTGAACTGTGATCCATTATGATTTTTATATCTTTATACTAATGCAACTTACACTGTAAATGAATTATTATCGTTAAGCAATACTTTGTGTTATAGGTATTTTTTTTTGCTAATAAAAAAATAATCCTTTGATGCCTAAAAATAATTATAATAAAATAAAAGAAAAACTTAATTAGTAAGGAAAAAATTAACAAACCGAAAATATTCAAATAATTATTGAAGGTTCTATCAAGCATAAAATAGGGTCTATAAATTTTTTTTTTTTTTTTTGGTAAACTAATGTTTAAGACAAGGGTCTATATGTGAATAGAAAAGGGCGGTACTGAAAGAGTTAAACATGATCCGAGACACAAAATCAAGGAACATCATATTTAATTTAAACTTCCGATTTAGTTGTCCGGGTTAAATCTTCCCCAAAGGAAAAACTTAACCCTTCCACTCACTTTTCCACAAATGATCATCTAGTCAATCAACATTATGTAAGTGCATTATATAAGCAAAATAAATACAAAACAATACAAGAACAACATGTCAAATCACCAGAGATCAAATGGGAAAATAATTCACCGTCTCCAGATATTTTCATATCAGAGGGTTCGGCTCGGTAGAACTTCTAACAGGGCCTATAAATCCTACTGATCCCTCAACATAAATATTTAAAAAATCTTTTGTTATCCTACATGTATTCAAAATGACCGACTTTTGCATCTTTATATATAATTTTTTTGATAGATCTAATACGCCTAAATTTTTAATTAGAGAGCTAGGTATAATGCCAGTAGCCGAAATAACGAATGGTAATATTTTTATAGTCTGAGAATGCCAAATTCTTTTTATTTCATTTCCTAAATCTGTGTATTTTCTTATTTTTTCACTAACAGATTTTTGAATATTACAGGAATTTGGAATAGCGACATCAATGATATAAGTTATTTTTTTAATTTTGTCATGTAAAACTATATCGGGTCTATTATGACTAATCGCTCGGTCTGTTAGTATAGTTTAATGGCTTTCCATTTTAATGGTTTTTTAACCCCATTCTATCATATTATCAGCAAATATATAGTTATGCACGAAATTTATCTATATTTAAAAGTTGTGTTTTCTTTCAATTATTTTCTCGGATTCTATAATAAGTCATTAATGTATTACTTGTTTTTGTTTTCTTTTTAATATTTATCCTCCTATTTATTTATTTTTACTTTAATTCATATTACACATTTATAAATGTTTTTGTATTTCTTTCATTCGGCGAGTTTAAGGAAACCATTCACTTCGACAACCTCACAGATTTAAAAAATAAGTTTTTTTATCTGTGCTATACTGCGTGAAGTAGATTGTTAAGGTGCTGGCATTTTTTTGTGTATTGCAGGCAGTGTGTCCATTTACAATAAACATGTAACATTAACTACATATAGATGATACGAAACAATGAAAGAAAAAAGAATAGAAATAACAAGTTATAAATAGTGATTTTTGGCATTGACATGCCTCTTGAATGGCTGCTATTAAAAATATCGATAGTCTTGGAGACGTTGTTTAACAGCGCCATACCTCGTGTCATGCTATGCCGAGCCAGTACGTTCGTTCTGCCACGTGGGATTCATAAGTAGTAATGCAAAATCACGAAAAATTGTGTGTTTTTAGTTTGAAAATTTGATCGCCTGGAAATACTTAATACTTAATTAATTAAATATCTCGTGTCCTTTGCCTTAACCAGGCTTTTTTGGTGAGTTTGTCTACCTGGCGCATGGAAAGAAAAACCCAAAAATAGTCACGATAAAGAGAGTTGAGAAATAGAATTCACGAGAGTTGACAGAAGAGAAGAGATTAGTGTAATAAGTTCAGCCGGTGAACGAATTTTTGTTTAGAGCGGTTTCCATTTAAGTGAAGATAACTCATAGAAATTTTACTCCGACCTCTGAATCAAGCGCCTGAATTTATACTGTTACAGTGTAATCTAGGTGGTTTTGTATACCCCCACACACAGTGTTTGTAAAGATATTCCCCGTACTTATAATCGTTGTGTTAATATTGTCCGGCGCTTAAGTTCGGAATCGTGAACCAATGAACCAACTGTATTGTCTGTATTTTTCTATTTTTTGTACACACAGTTATTGGCAACCTTTCTACTATAATTACGATCATCACGGCGCTCGTCCCTGCGTTAGATTTGCCTATTTCACAAAATCCTCCACTCTTGCTGCGGTCCCTCGCTATTCGTCTCCAGTCCTCCTTCCCGTTCTGATCCAATCCTCTTCCTCACGGTATACCCAACTCTTCCTTGGTCAGCCTCTGTGTTGCTTCCACTGGGACATAGACTTGATCATAATGTTTAGTGTCTCGTCATCTAAAATTCTATCAACACGCCCAGCCTTTGCAGTCTTTGGTCTTACGATGGTCTTATGGCTTATTACATTTTCGAGTTACTAATCTGATACAAGAATAACTACGATGGCGTCCAATCCTATAAGTGTATGCTTTCTATCGATATCATCATTTGCATAATGAAATTCAGTTCAGTTTAAACTTTTAGTTTCATTTTCAGTTCAGTACGTTTTGTCCCAGCAAGGAAAGACGATGATTCGCCTGAACGAGTTCACCTTCCGGTTCGACTATACCTCTGGCGTGAAGTCCCTGTGGAGGTGTACCAAGCCCCGGTGCACCGCTCGCCTCCATACAATTGAAGATAATATCGTCCATGTCAATAACGTACATTTGTGCAAAAGTAATGATTCCACTAACTAATATTAATCATTACCATATTTTTTGCAAGATAGTCAACTATTGTGGAATGTCTCGTTTCTCTTTAATTTTATTCCCCGTGATTTTCACGGGTCTGCGCTAGTATTCTATAATAATTAACAATTGTGTAACTAGTCCAGTCAATATAGCAAAATTCCTTGCAAAAAGTCGGGAAAATTTGAATTTTTTTATATGTCATTTGGTTTGCCACAGTGATATAAAAACCAAGTATTTTACGGTGGCGCACCCCGCGGTACCCAGCAAAAACAGAAAAAATAGGCACTTGTTTTTTTTGGCCATATATTTATATCACACAAGAGAAACGTCCGTCGAAAAAATCATTCCTACTTTTTTGAAAGTTGAGTAAAAGTATGAAAATTTTCGAGACACAACTTCGTTTCTTTTTTTTAAGCGAACAAATTATAAAAGTCTTTGATTTATGTTACATGTCTCCTAATGAGGTGCACGTAAAATAATTAAAATTGAAGAAAATTAAATTTGCAATATTCAAGCATAATATAAGCTTTGTACGTCTAAAAATTCCCGAGATATATAAAATATGTTATCCATAGTAATTATTTTGTGAGAAAGGACGTATTAAAATAACTATTTATTACCTTGTGAAGGGAGATATCACAATAAGACTCTACTTTTCACAGATTTATTTTTTGAATAAATTAATAATTAATATGATTATCGATTATAAATGAATATGATTATCGACTAAAAAAGAATATGATTATCGATTATAAATTAATATGATTATCAATTAAAAATAAATATGATTATCGATTAAAAATTAATATGATCATTGATTATAAATGAATATGATCATCGATTAAAAATGAATATGATTATCGATCATAAATTAATATCAGAAGGATGCAGAAACTACGACGCTGAATGAAGGATATTCACCGGAGCGGCAACTGGAGAGAATAACTGTAAGGCTCTGGTCTGCAATCACTGAGCAGGCCTCGTCCGTGCTGGCTCGGTGATACCAGCGCAGTAATTAGATGTTATTAGGAACCACCACACTGGAAATTAAAAGTATTATTCATTAAAACAAAAAAATATATTTATCGTTATTATGGTAGTTTTATTACACTAATGTAATTATTTTATGTAAAAGCCCCATAAAATAAAATTATAATACAGTAAATCTTGTAAGAAATTCTTATTTAGCTATGACCATTTTTACCTTCATTCTTATTCGAAAAGTTATTCCGCTATCGTGAATTTTAGATTAGTGGGTAAATCCACTACGTGTGCGATACACAATCATCGATAGAGTAGGTACTGGAGTCTCAATATAATGCTAAAAAATTGTTTGTAAATAAACGTAATAGATACAGATATGTCCGGGTGTAAAAATCGCAAATTTCCATGGTAGAATTTAAAAATATAAGTACTTTTTTTAATAACCTCTTGAAGTTTGTGCACTTCACCCCCGGACACCTTGTATGTTGTTTTACGTGATATATTACACTTACGTATTTTTTTATTTTATTTTATATTAAGTGATTTTATACTAAGATGTGTACGTTTTTATTACAGCCGTGTTTGTCAGATCTCAAAGAGGCGCATATCTTGTAAAATACGACGGTCACACATTTGCTCGAGATTCGGCAAAGTCATGTACTGGAAAACTCATATGGCGATGTTCTACCCACCGCACTTCGCTCAACTGCCGGGCTTTGGTTCACACGCTCAACAATGTCATTATATTCGCCAATACGCAGCATAACCATGAAACTAACAAAGATCGCTTGAAATACCTGATTTGTTAGGCATATATTAGGCAAACCATCACTAATGATGGTGGAAAAACTAGCACGTGATAGGCGGATCCCGCCGATATAACAGAAATGAAACATGGGCTATGGTTCACACCAACAAGCAACATAAATGTGAAAACAAACAAATATCGTTTAAAATATCTGATCTGTTAGAAATTTACAAACCATCACTAAATGTGGTGAATAAACTAGGCTGGAATAGGTTGGGGCTACATATGTTACAGGAATGCAACATGGGATTTCGTTAACTCAAAATGTCATCATATTCGCCAAAAGTATTAACGTAACTATGAAACTAGCAAAAAAAATTGAAATACCTTATCTGTTATATTTACCTACAAATTACCTGTCACATATGATGGTAAAGTGCACATGGGGTAAACCTTCACGAAACTACGCTATACAAAGTAACTATTATTAAAATGGTGGAATTCGATATAACAGGTATGATACACGGGCTTTGTTTCACACGCTCAACAATGGTGTCATTTCATTTTATTTTAGTTTATTGAAATAGACGGAGACAATAGACATAGGGTTAGCATTAAAAAAATCCGTTGAATAAATACTATTCATAAAAAAACGGTGTACACATCGACTAAATAAACGAGGGTGTTCATCAATATGCAATATTAAAACAATATGTTTGTAAAATAACTATAACAAAAATTCTAAACGAGAGACGATAAACTTTGTGTCAAGTTAAAACAAGAGATTTAGAAAATTTTGAAAAATTCTGGGGTCTATTGCTAAATATGTCCGAAATCTTGTCACTGCAGTGGATGTTATGTAAGCGACACTTTCGCAAAAGAGGTTGGCGTAATGTTAAGTTGGTTCCTTGGAAAGGAATATGGAAAGTTTCTAGGTTTGTTTTTAGACGCTGATTGAAATTGATTTTGATTTCAACCAAAAGACAAGATTGTACATAGTTCTTTACAATTATGAAAAGAAATTCAAATCGTATTCGCCAATACAAATCAGTAAACTATACGTTAAACCGTGAAACCCACAAAGACCGATCAAAATATCTTATCTATTAAACTTTTAAACCATCACAAATGACGAAGAAAAGTTAACGTACGATGGACCCAGACCACCGATGCCGACGTATCGAATGTGCTGATGATGAGAGATTTCTTTCTAAAACATTATTATTTATCAGATTTTTATTACTTGTGTCAATAAAAATCAAATAAATTATAGGTATAAGAATATTTTATTTTTAACCTTTCCTTAAATTGTATTTATCTTGTATTGTCTCATCATCGCCGTCTCACCGTGTTTAAAAACAACTCTTTATTATCCTTATAATAATAACTCCTTATTTATCTTACTTATATAATTATTACCTTTTTTATTAATATCTTATTTTTACGGTTTAAAATTACAAAAACCAATCGAGCAATTATTTGAATATCATGACAGTTATTATCATTGCTTCCAGTGCCACTAAACAAATATTTCTGTCGTTTAACACTGTACACTATTATTATTTTGATATATATTTTTTAGTTGTAACGTCAACACTTAAGATTAGAACAATCGTGACCATGGAAAGCATTTAGGCTTACTAATGATGTTTGTCTCTTCCTCGTTCTCATAAAAGACGAATATCCGATGCAGACCAGAATTATTTCAAAAAATTAATTTTTTATTTTACTTTTTTCTGCGTTTCGAACGCAGCGTGCGTATCGTTTTCGCTTGATATAATTCGTGTCAAAGAGATGTAAACCCGGAAGTCTCATTAATAGGATCATGTAAATACTTGTGCAACACTGATAATAATAAAGATACCAATGCAATTTCAGCTGGCCGTAAGAGAGTGAGAAACGAAGCAGCCTGGACTAGAAATATACGCAAAAAGAAAAGGAACACTGGCCAAGCATACGTGACATCCCGCGGAATACACATGTCCGTTAGAAAAGTCCTGCCACCTTGTGGTTTAATCTGTCGATTCAAATGTACCACTAAATTAACAGAAACTTTTCGTAAAGAAATTAATAAAAGATATTGGAAAATAGGAGATCTCAACAGGCAAAGGGAGTTCATAGCACGTCACATGGAAGATGTTTGCCCAAAATACGCAAGGAAACTGCCTGGAAGTAACAGAGGCATCAACAAAGCTTTTTATTTTATAAATGATGAAGGTGCTAAAATAAGAGTATGCAAACGGTTTTTCCTGTCCACTCTGCACATCAGTAGCACTGCCGTTGCTACCACCGTTCACAAGAAGGAATCTGATGGAAAATTGTCACCAGACAAACGAGGGAGGTATGAAAGAAGGACATTTGGAAGATCTGTCGACAATGCAGTAAATATATAATTCGACCCCTTTCATCCGTGTAGATAATTTTAATGTAGAGCTCATACTTACGTAATTAAGATGAAAGCATGAATGAAAAAAGAAACCATAATTATTAGTAGGTTTTCCAGGTTGTATCTTTTTCTATTACACTGCCAAAAATTCGTCAATATAATCACATATTTTTAAGAGTGTATCTTTGAGATTCATTTCTACGATCCCGATGAACAAAGTCAGGATATACATTAAGTAAACGAATACATTTAATATAAAGTATAAATTAAGAAGCATTAATACGCGGTAGGTAAAATAAAGACATGTTTTTTCCTAAAAATAAATTAACCATAATTGAATATTACAAAAATTAATTGAAGTGATTTAGTGTATAATCTTAACAATTTTTTTGAGACACGAAAAAATAGTTATAATATAACATGATAAGTGTAGGTTCGTTTTTTTAATTTATTTATTTGAAACATAAAAAAAAACTATTTCGTTTTTCACCAATCCACATTCAAGTGACATATTTTTGCACTGCATTTCTACTGACAAATAAGTTTTCTTCCACTGATCTCCATATAGTATATAGGTAATTATTTCAAGAAACAGAAATCATGGAACTAAGACGGATCTATTGTATTCAATGTCTCAAATTTATATTTACGCGTCCTATCAATTTTACCAAAAACACAAATCGCTCGAGCCAGAGACATACCACATGCGTGTTCACAGTCCCTCTCTGCAAAACTAGGCTGGGCCAAAGGCACATCAACTATATTGCCCCAAAATTGTTCAATTCTTTACCCAATTCCATCAACATGTGTCAAAACCTGAACTTATATAAGAAAAATGTTAAAAGTTGGATAAGAAATAATTTCGAAGCGAGTAACTTTTTTCTATAATTTAAGCCATCTGTTTCTAAATAACTAAACAACCACATGTCTTTCTGTAAATTAAAGATTAATTTCTTTAAATAAAAGAAATATATACATGCATCTATGTCTTATGTGTGTGTTGGTGTGTGTGTGTGTGTGTGTGTGTGTGTGTGTGTGTGTGTGTGTGTGTGTGTGTGTGTGTGTGTGTGTGTGTGTGTGTGTGTGTGTGTGTGTGTGTGTGTGCGTGCGTGAGTGTGTGTGCGTGTTTCTGTGTGTGCGTGTGTCTGTGTGTCTCTCTGTGTGTGTATATGTTTGTAAATTTAAAAAAAAAGAAGAAAAAATAAAAACTTCTCTAAAAAAAAAACCAATCACATTGATCTCTATAGATACATTTAACAAGTTTAAAAAAATATATATATTTTAAACACCACTGTTTTATCCTTACACTATAATACCCACGCTCAGGCTTCGCCTTTGTGGGATTTTTTTGTTACTCTTTCATTCTATATTACTATGTATGTACCTGAATTGTATATGTATCAAAAATTTTGTTAATAAAAAAAAAAAAAAATAAAAAAATAATAAAAATGGCGTCTATACGGCAGCCATTAATTATTCCATAGAAATTAATGTCGAACATCTGAGACCGACACTAAAATATTTTTTATCCTCTTCTATAAAACTAGTTTTGAAGAATGTATTTTCTCACCGTTAGGAAGCAAATCGTAAATAAACCCGAGAACCCCCTGCCCTGATGAAAAAATTGAAGCTCCACTACTGAGTATATTTTTCATGATGTATTGTCGTCTAAAGCCGGCGCGACTATCTTCATAATAGAATCATTATTTCATCGATTTAAAAATCGTTTTCACTGTGAAAAACTTTCCAAGCGTGTTCAATTATTATGTGCCGAATTTTTGCGTACTTATCTTACAATAAAGTACATGTCATCTGTATTTTGAACAAAATGAATAAAGCCAAGTATTGCCTGATAACGTTTTTATTGGTATTGCATATGAAATTTCAATTTCAAATCTTAAATCTTTAGACCAATAATCAGTATATTATTCCAGGCACGACTAATATTATCATCAATCGTTTAATATCGATGAATGAGTTCATAATAATAATAATATTTGGCTAATTTATATAGCGCCGTTTTCGTGAGAAATCACCTCAAGGGCGCTGTACAAATATATCTCTTAAATAGTTAATACTAGAACTACTGACTTATCTCTAAGACTTATATCTAGTGACTTACGACTAAGGCCTATAACTACTATCTTAACGACATATATACGAGTATTTACATATTTAGCAACTTACATCATGTATTGATGCATCAATAGATTTTCCTTTCCGTTGCATCGAATACATGTTTGTCATATTTTATCTTTCGTCTTTTATGAATAACTAAGTTGTTTCTTGCTATTCATTTAAATTGTCTAGATCGTAGATGCTGTAGGGATTGGATGGATAATTACTAGCGCAACAATCTGCGACTGTGGCAACATCTTTGGATAAATGTTCTTCGAAACAATTAATTAATTTTGCTTTGGCGGCACTTTCACACCCACTATCAGATGAGTTTACCATCTCCGAAGGTAATCATCGGACGTAAGACATAATATCTCATCTTCATTGCATGATACATCACTTGACTGTTAATTGGTGGAAGGGTTAATTTTTTTAATCATTGACGACAGTATTATCTACTCTCACACAAAAATTTGAAACAGAAAAATTAGGAAAAGATTCGGTCGAAGCTAGGAAATTAATTTTTTTGGTCTTTCCGAAAATGCGCTTTGTTTCATTTTCGCTTAATATAACTTTATTTTTAATAAATTAGTTAAAAAAATTCTTAAATCATATGAGTAACCAAATTGTAATCATTATTGGCGAAATATCTTTCCCCATAGCGCAAACAGAATACTAGGGTGTTTTGTGTTCAATTTTGCAGGCTACCGACATCTGTAGTCTAGAAATTTGAAGTTACTACGTTTAACCAAAATGGTGTGAGTCCTTGCTTAGAAAATATTGTCAATTTGGTCGGTATAGCAGGTTTCATTTTTACTGCTAGACATCACGATGACAAGTGGTTTATTTACATGTGGTGGTTTTTGAAGTCTTTAAAAATGCTCGCATTATGTGTTTTTTCGTTCCTTTCTCAACAATAACTCGATAATAAACAAGCTCATAAGTCAGAGCGATCGTAGCAGTGTTATTCGCACAGTTCTTTATAAATATTATACCTGTTTCAATAGTTTGAAATAAATGTAAAGTTGTGTCAAGAAAACCAGTTTTTATTCAAAAAGGATCACCCCCCAATTTTTAAGTTTTTGTTTTTATTCGTCTTTTTATGCATCAAATTAAAAATCTACTATAAACGGTTATTCTTGTTTCCCGATAAATATATGAGAGAATATTAATATGACTTACGTTTGAGGTATGTTATATGTCATAAACTCCAAAAATATGCGACTTGAGTGTTCCTAGCGATTTCAAAACAGCAAGAAACTTTCCTCTACAAGAAACTTCTAGAAATGAAAAGTATCAAGTTTGACAATAGTCAATTATCCGATAGATGGCAATAAGTAGATGTTCTTTTAAAATTAAATTGGCAGTTGATCAACATCGCAGTAGAATTATGTAGAAGAAATACGAAGGACCTTGTAAATTGACTTTTAGTTAGTGTATTTTAAAAGACACAAAAACAAGCAAATAGCAATTTGGCGCTGTCTAACTTTTTGACAATTAAATGGATATTTCGCATTAATCCCAAAATTGACAGTCCACGGGTTCTAATATCTAAAATCTTATATTAAGATGAGAAATGAGACACAGAAGTGAAAAAATTGTTGTTACTTATTTCGTTCTACGGCGAAAATAACAGAACTGCTGACGTACAAAGTTGAACCTGCCTAACCCGGTCCATGTGCAAACCTTCCTCGCGTGCTGTTAGTGGAACGCGTTTCGTAGACATTTTAGCACCTCTAATTGTAGAACTCTATGCTTCATGTGATTAAACAATTTTATTATCTGTTTAATTGTTTAAGTCCAAAGATGTTTTTTTGACAGTAGATTTCATTTTAATAAAGGTATTTTGTTAATGAAATGAAGTTTATTTCCGTTGAGAATTTTCCTTTTACACTAATATTTCTTCTTGCCCCAAGTAAAAAAAATCTTTAAGGATTCAAAAAAAATTGTATTATACGCTTCTTGGCGATATTTATTATTTTAACAATAATGATCAATATAAATTAAATAAAGAACTTTGTGAACACCACCAATAATCATCATAAATAATCAAAAATGTTGATCCTTTTTCATTAAATAGTGGTGTTCACACTGTTCACAAAGTTATTTATTTTATTGAAATTAAAATGACGCCGAAGAAATTATAATCAAATTCAAACAAAAAGGAGGTATGCAATAGATTAGGTTCAACAGAACAAAACAGATTAGGTTACGACTAATACTTGACTATCTTTTTTAACTTCTTATATCGAGTTCCAACTTCTCTGCGCCATTGGGACGATAGCATCCCTTATTTGGAGAATGTTAAGTTTAAAAGAAGTGGGGGAGGGAGGAGATGAGAATTAGAAATATTGGAAAGTAGCCTCAAAGCCACATAACATAACTAATTCCATTTCTAGCCATGTTTCCGTTCTGAATATAAATTTGTGATTAGCTTTCACAAAAACTCACCAATTTAGTGAATTTAAAGAAATATAATTTTGAGTCAAGCAACTGGTTATATCTATGTTATTTATTGTTTTTCCAGCTGTCTTCGTCAAGTCCAGAAAAGGTGGTCAGTTGATCAAGTATTACGGATACACATTTGCCTGCAGTAACTCCAAATCCTTGTCTGGCAAACTAATATGGCGCTGTTCTACACACTTCAATAAAAACTGTAAGGCCCTGGTGCATACCTTCAAAAACATTATTATTTTTTCCAACACCCGACATAACCACGAACTAAATCAATTTAACTATTTATAAGTTTATTTGAAGAAACAATAAATCTGAGGAATAAATCTTTTTAATTTTTTAAATATACGTTTGATAATTTTCTAATAAACAGTTGGTGTGTGTCGTTTATAAACTTGACAGAATTGTGTAAAGTGTTCAATTCAAATATATGTTATAACTCAGAACTGGACTTCTTATTTTCTTAATATCTAGATATCACAGTTACTGCCCATAATTCGTGGTGGGATTCAATTATAATGATTTATTGAAACAATTTTATCAATTTAAAAAAAATGTATGACCGTTACTGGTTTTAGCCTATCACGGCCATCTTCAGACTATTCCAAATTGGACTGGTTTGAATTTTTTAAATTTAATTTAATTTTAATTTTAATTCATCATATTGTGGATTGCTAACCCTATCTGACGCATACATAATCGTTACTGTCTTAGCTTGCCCATCGGAATATTTACTACATTTTTATTTTTATATTAACTCTACAGAAACTTACCATGGTTTCGTACTATGTTCTAGTTTAAAGGTTAATTTTCATTCTGTGTATATTATAATACAACATTTTATTGAAGTATTTTAAATAATCTTATCCATATTTTCTAGATCTATTTTATGAAATCACAAAGAGTAGAGAAAGCCTGATGGCAGTAGCTACAGTTCCAGATGACGAGAAGGAAAAACCAAAAACGGGTATTCAGTTATGTTCACGTTTGTTCATGTGTCCATCTGAAATATTTGATAAACTTATCTATATCTTCCAGATTTCTTCTATAAAATCACCAAGCGAAACTCTGATGGTGGTTCAAGAATGCTAGTTCCAGATGTCTATTAGAAAGGACCGCACGGGTTTTGTTGGTGGTGCAGTTTAGTTAATATTCATCTGTAACTTTGATAACTTTATCTATACCTTTCAGATTTCTTCTATAAAATCACCAAGACTGGAGAAACCCTGATGGTGGTTCGAGGGTACCAGTTTCAGATGACGAGAAGAAAAGACCACAAGGTTTTCTGGAGGTGCAGCTTTCTGTTTGGGGAACAGAAGAAACGACAATGTGGTATCCGATGTCACACGGAAAACGGAAAAATTGCCTTTCTTTCTGGAACCCACAATCACGAGTGTGAAGACCTTCTGCAGTAGATAATAGATAATATCACGTATAACAAGGCTTTATGTAAGGTTAAAACGAAAATTTAATGTTTAAACATATTAATTGAACCCACACAGCAAGTGATCATTTCAATATAGGTACATAAGTTATGATTAGTGACAGGAAGGTGATTTTTCCAATCTTTTTGAATTACGCAATAAAATAATTCGCCTAAATGTTTTATTAAAGCGCGGTCTCCTATATTTTCATAGATTGTCTTTATAATAATATATTGAGGGTTTTTCCCAGATATAATTATTTTACTGTAAAAATATTTTTCCAGTGAACTTGATGTGTATTCCTTGATGTAAAATGTTGTTGGAATACCCATTTTTTTAATAGAATATTTTATTTTGTTATAATATTTGGTCTTCCCATGAACAAAAATACAGGATGCACCAAAACAGACAGTGGAATTTTGAAGGGATAATAAAACAAAATAGCGCAACTTTCAGAAATGGGGTTTATTTTATTTTATTCGGTACATCATGCCATTTTATGCATCACGTCCTGAAGATGGCATCAGAAAGATGATGGCCTCTATCAGCGATACATAGATGTAGGCGATTTCAGACATTTTCGGCCGCATTTTGGCACATCGACGGGTACAGCGGTGATTTCCTCCCGAAATCGATCCTTAAGTTCTTGCAAGGTGCGAGGCAGAAGTCGCAACTACGGGAAGAAGTCGAAAATGCTCAAATCTAGTGCGCGCACGTGCCACCCCACATCACCCCTCAGAAAGACTTGATGTGTAGCACCGTCCTGTTGAAACCAGATGTCTCTCAGATCTGTTTCTTCTGTTAATTCTTCCAATTAAGATTAAAAAAAATTACATGGCAACATAACGTTGAGCGTTGCATTCAAGGTTCCATTTTCCGTTTCCTCAAAACAATAAGGCCGAGTCACCCCAAATTTGGAAATCTCAAACCACAAGGCCTTGGGTTCAGCCCAGTACCGAAAATTTTGTTTATTCGCCGCTCTACAGAAGACGAAAGAACGACCATTTTCAAGAAACGTGTGGACGGCGAAGTCCCGGTGTTGTCCGGACTAAACCATGGTAACGATTGAAAACGGCACCACCCTCCCTACACAATGAGACCCCTACCAAGTTCCCACCCCCACCACATGGGATGTACCGGCCGTTCAAAACTGCACTTTCTATGTTGCTGCTCCCTGTATTTTATAATGATAATAAAAGATGTTCGTAATTCTCTTTTAGTGGAGCTTTTTTCATGATATCATTCTTCTTCTTACATCTAATTCGCAAATTTGCTACAAGATCTATGAAATCTTTAAATATATATTATGAAGATCCGTTAATAATTAATTCACTCTATAATAATAAAATGATAAACTGTTATAATTATCGCACTGTTTGTGAAAACGGTTTTTAGTTGGGAACTTTGTGTAAGAATACTGTGCCTTCCTAAAATGAATAACCTATAAAACTTAACATTAATTTAATTAAGTACAGAGATAAGCGGAATTATAATATAAGTAGATATCTGCCTTTTTATAATTTTTTGTATGCGTAAATTTTAATTAACCAAATCGTGTGATTTTTTTATGTGTCTGTTGGTTTTTCCACCAGGAACCTTTTATTTTTAAATAAAATAATATTTTATAAAACATTGTCTTCCTTTATTACGCCCCCTGTGCCATTTATATGACCATCGTTCTAATTTATTGACTGCTGGGCGTAGTCTCACTTGAATAAAAAAAGAAAGGAAATACAAATAATGTACCATTAGGAGTTATCAAAATTAAAGCGATTTAAAAAAGGTAAGAATTTCGCCTTTATATGAACAGCTTCTCTCCTTCATCATCACGTAATTTTAAAAGACTGCAAATCTAGAAGACCGCTTCGAAAATAATTTGAACAATTATTTGCGCATGAAGTTTAACAATAACCCTAAAAAATATTAATAAGTGCCTACTACACAAGAAGACTACAAACAACCCTAAGAAATATAATGAGTTGCATTGAAGAATGTAATTTTATGTACAAAACTCACTCATTTTGAAGATTTTTAAATGTCATCATACATAAAACAATTGTTGAAATGCAGAAACGATTAAATAAAACCAATAATCATTTACTTGATAACAACAAAGCAAATGTTCGTTAAGTTTCGGTTCAGAGTCCAAAAATTGGTTGAAAAAACCTGACAATAAGCCCGCCTGTAATATAATGTTATTTTCCAATATACAGGATGTTAAGAAACGTACCTGACATATTTTAACCGATGATTTCCGAGATTACTAGGAGTAAAAGAGAAGGAGTAAGACATTTTGGTAGCCGGTGGTAATATTGTCAACTAAAAACATGAAACATCAGTAGGTATTGGACATTTAAGGATTGGGTGGGGGATTGGGCCGTTGGTTACTCGGCTTGGTGACCAGTGACGATATGCGAAGAATGTTTAAGTGTTTAAAAAAAAATCAACTACAAAAAATGTCACCGGAGACCTAAAATTCATCTAAAATTTAAAAAAAATAAGGTCAGGAATCTCTGTTTGTAAATGTAAATTTCTGACGTCTTTTTTTTGATTTGTCCTCAAAAAATATAAATATTTCCTTTTGAAAGGCAGACAAATATTTTATCAATACTTTCGGCTTCACAAATCCTTCAATTATAAAATCCCGTGATTTTTCACCGGTCTGCGCAAGTTAATAATAAATGTACCTACATCTAATTTATTATCTACTATTATTTGCTATCTTAAAATCGTAATTTATTATTTTAATTTTTTTACAGAGTGTATTGTATAGTGTACACCCCACACAATCACGCTACGCTAATATATTTAATTTTAAAGAAAAATCGTACCATCTTCCTCATCATTAAAAAGTTGTCTCTTCTCCAGCCCAATTCGTAGTGTCCAAGACAGGAAAACCAATGATCGAGCTAGGGGACTACACGTTCCGGCTGCTCTCCACCGCGGTGACGGGCAGGATGAACTGGCGCTGCGCGGTGGATAACAACAAGGCCTGCAAAGCCCGGCTTTTCACGGTAGACGGGGAGATCATCATGGTCAAGAGCGACCACAACCATCCCCCGCCTAAATCCAAGAAATAATCACATATTCTCCTGGTTTGTAATTGTGCTGTGAGTTCTGATATGTTAAATCCATAATCCAAGCGTTTCAAACATTAGACTTATTGTGAATGTACCCGCGGCGAATTATTCCTTTGGTGAATGTTTTCATCTTAGCTGTTTTAGTTTCTATTTTATTTTACTGTTACATGTTTTAATAATACTGTTTCGTATGTACATTCGTGCTTTAAAAACTGTTTGTATAATTTGCAATAGCTCATTAGACACATCACAGCTGGGCGTAAAATCAAATAAAATAAAATATTCCAGTTTGTAAACCATTTTAGTGGATATGTATGTTACAATATATCAGTACAATTACAAACTTTTCTTTTATATTATTTACATGCCCACCATTCTTTTCGTACATGATCTTACGCTATTAGACTTTAGAGGTATTGAGTAGTGCTTTATCATCCTTCATCCAACAAGCTACCATTTCAACATTCCAATCATGCTAAATACTCCTATAAAATTCCAAAAATTCAGGTAGGCCAGTTTTGTGAAAGGTTTTTTTGGCCATTAAAATCTCAAATTATAATTATATATCACCTTTACTTTTAAGCCACCTTGTGACTTCCAAATGTAAAATGTTTTATCAATTGAGTTCACCGTATCAACAATATCTTTCTTCCTTTCCAGTGAAGTACACGGTGTCACAACAGGGGAAAACAATGATAGAATACAACGGAAATAAGTTCCGCCGCCAGAGCGAGAAGAAAGGTAAGACTCGTTGGGTGTGCGCCAAGGATCGACACGGGTGTCGCGCTGTCCTGCACACCGTGAATGATACCATTGTTTATTTAATGAGCCGTCATGAACACATGTAAAGGAACGTTAGGGTTATTGCAATGTGCTGTACATAGTTTATAGTGATACGATTTATGGAATGACCCTTGACATGTGTCAAGAAAGGATCGCCCAGCTGTCGCGCTGTCCTGAATACTGTGAACAATAACATTGCTTATGGAATGACATATCGTGAACACATGTCATGAAAGGATCGTTACTAATTTCAAAGTTTTCGATTATTCGTTTGCATCAAGTTTTAATATTTATTGTTATTACAATAACACATTGTATATTTACTATTATTAATTTGTTTGTTTTATCGAATAAATATTTTATATATTAATGATAGTTTCCTTCTTTATGTTGTTTTGTATTAAACGAAATTTTGTCTAAATTCAACTTATTGTGTCTATATTAAAATTACCACAGTCCCTTTAGAAATTTAGCAAAAACTTTATCAATTTCCGAATCACGTAATTTGCCTTAGCAAGCAAGCCTCAGCCTTAGGCCAAGGCTCTTTCAATGTGGAATATTAAAAATAAAACTAACATTTGTTCGTATATTCTTACTGGATGGTTCTACCGAATTTTTTAATGTAAAAATAAAATATTTTTTCTAGTGTAATAATTAAATTAGTCAAGATTAAATTAGTATTTGAAACTTCCTATATGACTAACTATTACACTTTATAAAGTAACTATGAAAGAATTGAAATATCTCGAGTCATCCCTTATAAATTTTGATTTTTTTTTGGTCCGAATCGTGTCTTTCTTTAGAGGTCACGATAAATAAACCGCACTTGCATTGATTCATAAAATCTTTTCATATGTTCAGTTCTAGCTGAGTTTTCCACAATTACCACCAGGAGGGGCCAGCCCATTCTGCAGTACAAAGGCAAAACCTTCTACTTGGACTCGAGATACCGTAATAAGATCAAGCAACGTTGGATCTGTTCCTACGCGCGCCGTGGGTGTCTGTCCTCCATCAAAACCGTCGCTGGGAACGTCGTTTATGTGAAAAATTATCATAATCATGAACATGTATAATAATAAATCTCTATTTTATCCTGAATAAGAATTGATCGCTGATTCAAGATTCTCCTTATCACCCAGAATAAAAATTCATTTAAAGTTCATACTTTTCCATTTCATCCTGAAAAAAAACACCAAGTCCTTTTTAAATTTCAATTAAAAAACAATAATTAACTAAATATCGCTTTTATTTTTTATACTTAATGATGAATGGGTTTCGCTACAACCATGGCTTCTTCAGGGCAGTACAATACTTAAATCTTAAATCTACAAATAATATGTGTTACCAATTTATTACGCTTTCACATAGGGTTGCAAAATATTGGGCTGAGCTCCAGTGGAGGAGGTAGTCGGAGTAGGTACAGGATGGGGAAGAGAGTGCTCTTTGTCAAAAGGGAACAACCCAAGTACCTGACCCTTATATAAGTAGATTGTGTTGTTCTATATTTATATCATATTTTTCACTTTTTGGCATTGTGCAAAAAGTTTTTACAATTGTATGTTTATTAGACGTTTTCGAAGAATTTTACTCGAAGCCAGTGGGATTATTGCATTCCCATTTGAGGTATATTATAAGGGTGTGGGAAAGAAGATTGGGAGTTATGAAGTACTGAGGAAGACTTGAAAATCGTATTCCTTGTAAGCTCAACTCCACTAAGGCACCCCTCGGTAAGGAACCCAATGATTTTTTTTGTAAAACACTTATCCCTTACTAATAAACATGTTTAAAATTTTTACACACCTGAGAATCGACAATTTATAGGTGGTAAACGCTTGTTTACAAATTGTGTAAAATTAATTGGTCCTCAGATAATATTCGACACTAAAATGCTAAATTTCCTTACAGTTCACTACGTCACCTCCCGTCAGGGCAGGCGTAACATACTTTACCAAGGATATAACTTCTCTATGGAACCCAGTTACAGGAACAAGTTGAAACAGCGCTGGTCATGTTCCGTGAGGTGGTCGAGGAAGTGTAAAGCGGTCCTCAACACTGTGGGAGATATCATTGTCGCTGGCAATGTAGAACATAACCACTGATTGCACCAAAAAAATCACGGGTTCAAACACTCTCGTAGAACAAAAAAATCATATGGGTAGTAAAGTCGATACTGACTGATACAAAAAATATGATCTCATATCCGTTTATTGCACATCTTCATTACACACTGCTCTATTTCTGGGTTTTTCTATATTAACAAACTCGTAGAGTTTCTGTTTTCCTATCATGAAACTAAAAAAATATATATAAATACAATAAAGATACAATTTTTTTTTTTTCAAAAGAAAAAAATTTCCCGGGTTAACAATAACCTGAGTAAGCCTAATAAATTTTGAAGTTGTTTAAATTAATACAAATATTTATATAAAAAATAAATTGTGCATATGTTATCTGTTTTGGTTTTCGCCTTGGTCGATTGTAATTTGGATTTTGCATATTTCCTATTGAAAAATACTTAAGATTTAATTTATCAAAAAAATATATATATATATAAATATATATTGGTTCCATGATAACTCAACACAGTGACAATTCAACACACTTTTAAAAAGTGATATAAAGTCATAAGAAAGGATGAATTTTTTTTTAACCTAACTTAACCTACTTAACCCAGTTAATAAAGTTTTTGTTTCAACACTTTCCATGACTTTATATAACTTTTTAAAGATGTGATGATTTATCCGGTCACCATATATATTATGTACATAATATATTATATTATATTGATATTTTTATTTTAAAAAATACATTACATTTTTTTACTAAGGTTAAATGTATGATATATGTTTATTTATGTAAATTTATCTCCCCAATTGAGAATAATTCGTGTTTAGGGAGGTATTGCCTTTCTGTAATGAATATTTGAAGTAACTAGTTATTCAGCCCGATATTGTTTCGCTCGGCCATCACCGCACTTCCTTTGATCCAGAGCTTACGGGACAACCTGCATAACCCATTTTTGGATAGTTCGCAGTTCAAATTCTGTTTTGTTTGTTACATATTATAATAATTTAAGTTAACTCTTATTTATTTTTAGAATAAACTTACATTAACCTATTCTCGTGATAGCTTTTCATTGCGTTAAAGTATTAAATAATTCTAAACATGGGGTCAGGGAGTGTATAAGTGAGACGTAGAAAAAAGTAAGGTAAAAAAGACATCGTTATTTCTAATACATGCCTACCTATTTCAAAATAGTATGTTATTTTCCGTATGTTTTTGTACTCGATAAAAAAATACAACACTGGAAGTATTTTAATTTTACTTTTAACGAATAAATTTTCTATAACGATTTAAAATTTGCCGCCAAACACGTTCGTTTTTATTAGTGAATTCGGCGGCGCTCGGTGTCTTCATAACAGATAGGACATCGTGAATTTTGACGATATAATGAAATTAACATTTTTTATGATTGAAAATGCTTTTTGAGGGTTATCTTCATGTGATTGGAGTGTTATTTTTTTAATGCAACCTGCGTGGAGGTAGTCGTGGGTCAAACATGACTCTATTTAAAGTAATTGAAGTTTTGATAGTTTTTTGGTTGATTGAAGGCACGTATCGTTAATTTTGTTTATTTTACGTGCAAAACATATTTTGGTTATTATGAAAATAATAATTCTACATTTTCGTATACATTTTTTTAAATTCCATGCTTTATTGATATTTAAAGGTCTCGAAAATAAAGAATAATGTTTTATAATATATATTTTTTAAACTAATATATAGTTTGTCTAATATATAGTTTGAAACCAATATTTATAAAATATGTAATATTTTAAAATTGGTTGCAAAATTTGAGCTGCGGATGTTTGCGTGAAATGAGTTTTTTATTAACTTTACTCTATTTGAAGAAATCATTTTTATATATACTTTTTTGGACTTATTTTGAGATTATTAAAACATTGTATTTAAATAATTTTTCGTGACTATCGGAATAATGTCAAAAAGTGGTGATATCGACTGGCCACCACGAACCCCTGATTTGACCATTCATCAAATCTTCTAAAGGAGGTACTTGAAGGAAAAGGTGTACATCAATAAACCTACAACCAGCTAGTTGCCTAAGGACAACATTCGAAATGAAATTGCTGAAATAACTCCTGAAGTCTGCGATAATTTTATGAAAATTGTGCTTTAAAGAGCTCGTCTTTGCACCACGGTTAGAGGTGGCCACTCGACCCACACCATATTCCATACATAATGTTTAATACCAAATAATCAATCATTAAAATATAAATTTAAAATTGTATTTCATTTAAAAGTTATGATAAAAAAACGCACCTTGAACTACAATGTAAATAAAACAAAAAGGAAAAAACAACAGAACAAATAAAAGAGAAGAGTGAAAACATTAAAATTAAGTACTTATCTAAAAAAATCATCAAGGGATAGATTCAGACAGTTTGATTTTACATATGTTCAAGGTACAGTTTAAAATGTCTTCATCTCGCAGAGTGTTGAATGTTTTGCAAATACGTATCATTAATGAATTTTGCGCATAGTTAGACTTACAATGTGGTACACTGAATAAATCATTAGATTTAGTGTGGCGTTCAGAGCAATGAAATGCAATCCTCTCTAATAGATATAATGAATCAATAATACAGTTAACAATTAATAGCAATCGGATAAATTGAATAACAGCAAAAACATTAGTAACACAATTTATGAACTTCATGATAACAATTAATAGAAATTGACTAAACTCTAATGACCGTAGCGAGCTGTAGCTTATTTTTTGCGTTTCATAATATACGAGGCGTATCCAGAAAGTAAGTGTACTGAGGCTCTCACGACCGAATAAATTTTATTTTCGACATGTTGGCTACACTTACGTGTAGCCTGACTCTTCCCCTCCGCAACGAGACCGGTTTAAGGTCAGTACGTTGAGAAGTGTCGACGCGACAACACGTTTCGTGAAAAATGTCAATCCAATCTCCCTCCAAGTGCGAAATACGCGGCGTCATCCGTTATCTCGTTTGGAAGGGAAAACCTCCGTTTGAGGTTTATAATTTGGCAAAAACTGCATATGGTAATAAAGCTATGAATCGTACGAGTATGTACAAGTGGTATCGCGAGTTTAAAAATGGTTCTCACCTCCTCACCCTACGCCAAAAAGTTCAAAACCACAATTTCAGCCAAAAAAATTATGGCATCCGTGTTTTGGGACTATCAAGGCATAATTTTGATTGAATATCTGCCTCAAGGGGAGACCATCAACTCTGCAAGATACTGTGAGACCCTAAAAAAATTGCGGAAGGCGATTCAAAACAAGAGGAGAGGCATGCTGACAAAGGGAGTCAGCCTGCTGCACGACAATGCAAGACCACACACGGCCAACGCAACGAAGGAACTGCTTGCTTCGTTTAAATGGGATATCCTAAACCACCCCGCGCATTCCCCTGACCTAGCACCTTCAGATTTTTATCTCTTTACCTCCCTGAAGCTGTACATGGGTGGAAAAAGGTTTTCAACCGACGAGGAGGTAAAGGGGGAGGTGGAGAAGTGGACGAAGGGGTTGGCGGGAAACTACTTCAAGGAAGGCATCAAAAAGTTGATACCCCGCTTCACCACCTGCATTGAAAGGAATGGCGACTATGTCGAAAAATAGCTTACATATGTACTACGGTGACCATGTAATTTTATGTTTCAATAAAAAAATTTGTAACCTACAAAAATTCATTACACTTACTTTCTGGATACGCCTCGTACATATAAAATATCTAGGCATAGAGTTTAACTAACTTACAACAGTTTTAATTTCTTTTCACTTGAAATTTTGTTATTCTCACAGAGTCGTATGGAATTCCGTGCGGGTTGAAGGCATGTTCCGAGGACGTAGGACGAACATCTCTTATTCCAAAGCCATCACGGCTTTTGGTGAGACATTATGCAGATTATATTCCGAGTACTTCTACAAAAGCAAATGTTTCACGAAGATGCAAATTATGTTCCAAAAAACATATACGAAAAGAATCAAGGTTTTGGTGTCCAGATTGCAAAGTGCCATTATGTATACCCATTTGTTTCAAAATTTTTCACACTACGTAAAACCTTTTTCAACTTCATACATTTATAATTAATTTCTGTTTTTTATCATAAATAAATTGTTATTCTATAAACTAATTATTTTTTAATTTGTTTCTATTTATTTTTTGTTGATCTATTTTTTTAACTATATTACCATGTGCCTGTACTTTGTTTTCCTATGGCAGACTTGGCAATCACTCGGTATGAGATTTTAGATTCTTCTTGTATTACAATTGGTGTGACGACATATTTCATCACAGCGATGCTTACTACGGACGTGACGACATATTTCATCACAGCGATGCTTACTACGGACGTGACGACATATTTCATCACAGCGATGCTTACTACGGACGTGACGACATATTTCATCACAGCGATGCTTACTACGGACGTGACGACATATTTCATCACAGCGATGCTTACTACGGACGTGACGACATATTTCATCACAGCGATGCTTACTACGGACGTGACGACATATTTCGTCACAGCGGTGTTTACTATGGACGTGACGACTTAATCTATATTTTATTACTTACTTTTAATATTTTAAAAGTACAGAAAGTATTAAATATTGTGTGGTGGGGGTAGAAAATTGGAGGGGGAAAGTGGGAGAAGTCAAAATCAATAAACATGGTTGGTAATAGTGATTTACAGGAAAAATATTAAAAGATAAGTGACAAATGTACATTCAAAAATAAACCTAAAACAAAATAATGTAAACACGTGCACAAACTCTTTTTGACTGGAAGTGGAGCGATCATTTTAAACGCTACCCTCCACATTCACTAAAATTTTATTGGCTGTCTGGTATGTTCGAAAACCTATTAATTATGTTGTATATTATTTTTAATGCCCCTTTGACCACGATACAAATTAACGTAGGCTCTTGCAACATTTTTTTTCAGTCTGCACCCCCAGAAGGTATAAGTTCTAAGAAGTTGTTGTAATTCATGTAATTTTGATATTAATTATATTATATTTTACTTTTAACGTATTTGTTTTTTGTGTGTTAAAGGTTATTTGTATTTATCGGGAAGCCCATTTTGCCACTTGAGTCGCTTAAATGGAAAATTACACATAATTGCCCCGAATTCGAAAAAGAAACGTAAAGATTGTGCGGTTTGCTCAAATCGTACAGTCCGGGGAGGAAGAAGAGAAACGTTTTTTTATTGCAAAACCTGTGATAATAACCCTGGATTACATCCGGGGGAATGCTTCAGACGCTATCACACCATGCAAAATTTCAAGTTGTAAAATACCGCCTATCTACGACCAAACTACAACAGCTGTGGAGCCAGTGAAAGTTATGTGTTCATCCACGTATGCAGTAGCATGGGTGAACAGTATTGGCGCCACTTGTACGCCCCTGGGGAGAAAAATTAGTGTTGCTGATTTATTGAAATCCTGTTAAAAACTGGATTTCAATCTATTTCCTAATAAAATATTTGTCCATTCAGAATATATCGGAACACGTGTTCATGCAGCTGTAATTTTTCTGGAAAATATAATGACGAATTGCGACAATATTAGATTTTTTATGACCACGTGTTCCTATATCCTAATAACATATTCATGTATTACTGACAGTTTGTTAGGAAACCTGTTAATTCATTCCTTAAAGGCCTCTGTACAGTCCCGTTTTTAGCAGGAATATGAATAATTTTATCAGATTTTAAATAAATTAGCAATATTTTATTTCAGCAAGTTTTCTCCGTGCGGTTTAAAACTATGGGCCATGGCCAAAGATATTAGAAGAACGAGATATGCTATGTTGGCCGCCGGATCGTAGGCGGAGTACTACCTAATTAGGGTACTTTGAATACTATCGGGACGTGTACGCACAGAAATCTGTTCTATGGAGTAGTGCGGATACCTTAGCGTAAGCGGAAGGTGTGCAGTAGTATTGGTGAACAAAACCGGCGACACTGGGCAAAACAATTCCACACACTATGAACTGCTCATAGCACATCTCGTTCTTCTAATATCTTTGGCCATGGCCCATCTCCGTTGTTAACATAATATTATTTGATAATGTAGGCCTTACTGAGTGCTGCTCACCCGTGCTAAGTTTTGTTATTTTGTGCACTTTAAATATTCGTCAATTGATTTCCTCGCATACGAGTAGGTATCTCACAGTAACTCTCTAACTATCAGCACTCAAAATTCACACTTTGTGGTCTGCTAACGCAAGAAATACTGCGAATGATTTATCTGTTAATTCTATGCGAGGTAGTCATAGAAATAATAGCATCAGGTTTCCAGTGAAAAAAGTTCTCAGACTTAAAGATTTAAGCTCTATATATTATTATAAAATACATTTTTTGTATAACCTACCTAACGTATACGTGTAATTACGTATTAGAATTATAGACAAAACATTTTTCCGAACGGCGATCTGTTGCAGACATTTTGACATGAATTTCATAAAATCATAATGGGACTGACAGATTACGCTATACGCATCACGGCTTGGCCTATTGCAGCATATTGCTCGCCAAACAATCCCAATGGGAATGTATGGCGAGCGATATGCTGAAATAGACCAAGCCACGAGAATATTCCCATAGCCGCCGTGATACTGCTAAAGTCTCTTGTACATGTACATTGTACATATGCTGCATGTGGCAGAAATACATGATTATTTTAAAATTTGACGAAATTTTGCTCTTTGGAACTGGACTAGTTGATAAAAAAGCTAAACAAGTTTTAAGAAGCCGTCTGCAGGGCCTAAAAATAGTACAGTTAGAATTTTACCACTGCAAACCACATTTTCCTAACTACCCGTATAAAATTTACAATGTTGTATTGCTTGAGTTAAGAAACTACAAAGTTGATATTCAGGGTCATTTTTGAGTGCTTCTAGCTAATTCCTATAGGTCAATGTTTTGTGCAATATCCCTTCAAGAGCTAACTGTAATTATAAAAAATATTATTTTAATTACAAATATTTCAAATTGAGTCTGATTTATGTTTCCCGATAATAGTTGTATTAAATTGACTTCTTTGTATATTTTTTCAATTACTATGTCATTCAATATGCAATGTAAAAACATACTCATTATATTGATTATAGTGATTTTTTTGCGAAGCATACGTCGAAGGAAATAAATGTTTTTCAAAGTATCCGTGTTTTTATTTCGTGAAGAAACGCGTGGGTTTTTGCAATTATAAAATATATATATATAATAAACTGTGGTTCGCTATAAATTTCTTGCCTACAATAATGACATCCCAAAAGTTTTTTGACTAAAGGACACGGTGAAGTGACTTGGAAAGGAGTGTCGTAGAGACTCATAATTAAATTCTAAAATTCACCAACATTTTTATTTCGAAATATGTTAATAATAATACTGAGATCAAACGTAATAGGAACGTAACAAGCAGACCGGCCGCACAACGCTCTTGAGCCGCTCCCAACTAACAATTTAGTTAATAAATACTTGAACTTTCATGGGATCGAATAAACTATTCACTACTCACAATACACTTTGTTTTGCCCTTTTTAAAATAATTTTTATTTAATTATTTATGTGCTATGTTTTATCTCTATACAGGATGTCCGGGGGTAAAGTGCACAAACTTCGGGAGGTGATTCTACGATAGTAGAAGTAAAATTATGGAGAAAATAATAATAATTTCTCTCAAAAAAGCATAAAAAACCTCCCACCAGATATCAAACCAGCTTTTTACACTAACAATAGTATAGGTAAATTTTTGATGAACGTTAAGGACAAAGAACTTCGGTTAAATCATTCAGGTATTTACTCACTGCAATGTAGTGACTGTCCCGCGTTTTACATAGGCAAAACAGCACGTAATATCAACACGCGAGTCAAAGAACACCTGAGATGCTTAAATAGTAATGGGTTCTCCGAATTCGCAAATCATCTCATATCAACCAACCATACGTTTGACAAAAACACTGGCGTCAGTCTATTGTATAAAAACGGAATAGGCCTTAGGTTGGATAACTTAGAGGCGCTAGAGTTAAGGAAAGCCAAAAACGTCAATAGCAAAGTCATCAACAACCAAATAAACCTAAATAAAAGCCCTATACTCAGATTGTTCCCTATTGACAAAGAGCACTCGCCTCTCAATCTCCCACCTATCCCTACCTCTTCCACTGTAGCTCAGACCGTCTACTTACCGTGATATCAACACATGTTAATTTATATTTTAGATGTTTAGGTTTAGTATTATACTGCCCTGATGAAGCTACGGTTGTAGCGAAACCCGGTCGACATTAAGTATTTACCTATAAGTGATGTTTACAAAGTTATTGTTTAATTTTAAATTATAATGTCACATCACAAAGTAACCGCTTCATATGAAGAAAAAATAATATTCTTCTCTTGAAAAATATTTTTGTATGGGAAAAACAACGGAGTTTCGAAAAAGTTATTTTTCTTTTTTACTTCTATTATCATGTAGATTCATTTTCTAAATCTTGTGCACTTTACCCCCGGACATCCTGTATGTATGACAAAAAAACGAAATTCAATAATCGCCTCCAGGTTTAAATAATTAACATCTGCTAAGGTTCAGTAGTTTATATTTAATAATAATAATAATAATACTTGGATAACTTGTATAGCGCCGTTTTTGTGCAAAAACACCTCAAGGGCGCTTACATTATCGTTTCATTTCAATTATTACAGGTCTTTTTTTAGTCTAGGCACGTTGTTATGTTCCGATAATATGCGTTAAAGACTCATTTAAAAGAGAAAACAGTTAAATAATGATTGCTCTCGGAAATAAATGAATACAAGTTCATACTCAATGACAACGTTCCAATTACATACCAATCGGAGTTATTTTCGTTCATGCTTTAGAAATTAATAAATCCATGTCATTATTATTTCCTTGTACCTCGCAAACTAACATCTGCCTTATTTACTCCAATACGGAATAACAATTGTATACCTACTCCTGATCGCCGTATACAGCATTTGGGTAGTTATTATAAGGATGTCTGATACATTGAACGCATCAATCAATAATATAAGCAGGTGTTAGTAGAATTTAAATCGGCAAGCAGAACAACAAATCTAATTAAAAACTGTCCCAATATAGTGTAGCTCCGCTTCGACTTATTTCATTTTATTTATTGTACCTACTATTCCCAATCTACTGGTTTTTTTCAATCTTGCATTGCGGAGTATTTGGTTTTTGTGATGTAATGCTCATTTAGATGTTATGTGTGTTAAAATATAAACATGTAAAAGCCCAGCTGCACGAAAAAAAGTCACTGATTAAAAATATTACTAATTTATTAAGAATATATTCAATTTAATCCTAATCCTGTTGAAAACAGAATTCCAGGCCATGAACGAATAAATCGATAGGCATCCTGATAAACTTTTAATAAAATACCAATGTTTTGTCACGATGTCGGAACATCCTAACATTTTCGCAATTCTTCATCATATGAGAAAGTAGTGTAATGAAAATATATGACGCAGATATTAATGGTAGCAGAAGTCGGGGACGCCCGAGGAAGACATGGCACGATCAAGTGAATCAAGTGAATACTTGAATCGGGCGATGTCAAGAGTCAGAATTATAGAAGAGTATGTATGAGATGATGTATGAATATGAATGAGGCAAGAAGTGTGTGTCAAGACCGAGTTGTTTGAAGGTCCGTCTTTTCTGCCTACCCCTGCGGGGTTAGTAAGTTAGTTGTTTCATTATAAATCATTTAGACAAATGCAAGTGCATGAACACGTTTTCCGATATTATTAAAATTTTATCAGGTAGCAGCCTGTATTACCAATAATTTGAAGAGGTTTTTTTTAATAAATAAGCAATACTTATTTTTCTCAGTGTTGGCATCAAATTAAAAATAAATAATTGTCTTGTAATCTAGTGGAAAGTATTGCCTGCCACTTTTCAATGCCAAGACAAAAAATTAACCTGTTTTAAACTTTAAGGTTTTAAACTTTCACAGTTTTAAAATAATGTTCTCTTGAACGTTTTACCATTTTTTGCACTCACCATTTTAATTATTGTTTGATTTTTTTCTTGCTAATCTGACTAACTAGGCAGAAGGTCTGTAGTCTAAAAGGCAAGGATTTTTAATTAAAATGAAAAGAGTACCACAAGCTTTTATTTAGGCAACTACTTTTATATAATTCTATTTATTTCTTCTTATTTTCAGCTGTTTTTTCGATTTCTCGAAATGGAGCACAAAAGATCCTCTACCAAGGACACACTTTCTATTCAGAAGCTCGCTACAAAGATAAAATGAAGAAACGATGGACATGTTCCTTAAAGTCTTCGTGGAAATGCAGGGCCTGCATTCACACAGTGGACAGTGTGATAATTACAGTCAATGCGGAACACTCTCACCGCTGAACTGTATCATTTTGCCAACATAACTAAAATAAAATACTTACACACGCAACATATACTCCTGCTAATAACAGCTAACAGCTCCGTTACAACCTCTGTTTCTAATCGCTTATGAGAAAATGGGAGAGGTTACTACAGCTACAGATTTACCTGCGAGATGCCTTTATTAGCGGATCTATCTTGCAATAAAAATTGGACAAATTGACTTAAAATTTCAATTTCGTTTGTTCTGATTTAGAGGATTTTTTTTTAATACGTGTTTTTTTGTTTTTGGGGAAACGGGTCTCTACGATGCATATGTGTCCACACACCAGACAATGAATAATTGCCATTGTTAATGCAACTGAATTCACGTTGATTTCATTATATCCAAGCTGAAGTTCCTTTCCTGTCAATTCATTCGTTAAAGGCCTCTGTACAGTCCCATTTTTATCAGGAATACGAATAATTTTATCTGATTTTTAATAAATTAGCAATATTTTTTATCAGTAAGTTTTCTCCGTGCGGTTTCAAACTAATAATGGGTCATGGCCCATCTCCGTTGTTAACATAATATTATTTGATAATGTAGGCCTTACTGAGTGCTGCTCACCCGTGCTAAGTTTTGTTATTTTGTGCATTTTAAATATGCTTCGCAATATACAGCTGTCAATTGATTTCCTTGCATACGAGTAGGTATCTCACAGTAACTCTCTAACGATCAGCACTAAAAATACACACTTTGTAGTCTGCTAACGCAAGAAATACTGCGAATGATTCATCTGTTAATTCTATGCGGGGTAGTTAAAAAATAATAGTATAAGTGTTAAGTGAAAAAAGTTCTTAGAATGTAATATTTAATTCTACATATTACTATGAAATACTTTTTTAAAACCCACCTCATGTATTTGTGGAATTACGTATTGGAATTATTGACAAAACATTTTTTTCCCAACGGCGATATGTTGGAGACATTTTGGCATGAATTTCTTAGAATCTTAAGAGGAAGTTACAAGCAAAAATGTGTATATCCTTGTTATACCTTATATTGTAGGTAATAGGCATTAAAATCGCTTGACAAACGGTGTCTACAAACGTTCGATTTGAAGCACAAAACTGTTTTTATTTAATTTGTGTATAATTTTATAAGAAAGCCAAAAATTTAATCAAGTGAAACTGTCACAGATAATCTAACCGTTAATCCTGTATTTTTTAAAAGTTGTTTCCTTTACGCGTTCATACATTTATATTGAAAAAATATTTTTTTTTGGTAGTTTACATTTATATTTTTTATTGGTAATTTAGTATTTTATTTGTGTTCTACTCCAGCGTAAAGATAGGAGAACCTTCAATTTATCTAAAGCATATTTTTTGGTATTCATAATGTACACCAATTCGTTATAAAGATTAATCAAACTAGTGATTTAGCATTAAGCTTCGCCCTAATGGGGCTGAGAGATTACGCTATGCGCATCATGGCAAGGCCTATTTCTGCATATTGCTCGCCACACAATCCCAATGGGAATGTATAGCGAGCAATTTGCTGAAATAGGCCAAGCCACGAGAATATGGCGTTATAACGTTCCAATTACACACCAATAAATGAACGCATGTTCATACTCAATGACAACGTTCAATTACACACCAAACGGGGTTGTTTTCGTTCATTTTTTAAAATTGAATAAATCCATGTCATATATTATTTCCTTGTACATATCAAACTAACATCCAGGCAATATTTACCGTATGATTGCGACAACTCCAATATGGAATTACAATTGTATACTCCTATTCGGCGTATACAGCATTTCGGTAGTGATTATAAGGATATCTTTTACAAATTTAACGCATCAATTACTAATTATAAGCAGGTTTAACTAAATAAACTGCCCTAGTATAGTGTAGCTCCGCTTCGACTTATTTCATTTTATTTATTATACTATTCCCAATCTACTGTTTGTTCTATCCTGCATTGCAGAGTATTTTGTTTTTGTGATGTTATGCTATTTAGATGTTGAAATATAAACATGTAAAAGCCCAGCCGCATTAAAAAAGTCACCGATTAAAAATATTACTAATTTATTACGAATCTCTTCAAATTATTCGTAATACTTTTAAAAACAGAATTGCAGGACATTAACGAATGAATTGATAGGCATCCTGATACTCTTTTAGTAAAATACCAATGTTTTGTCACGATGTCGGAATATCCTAACATTTTCGCAATACTTCATCATATCATAAAGTAGTGTAAGGAGAAAATATGATTTTTTGTATTTCTTTGGCATTCACTATGTAACAATTTCTAGACATTTTTTGTTTTTAATGAGTTTTTATTATTCACAATGTACATTTGTTACGTATAAATTTTTTTATAAAATTAGCGACCGGTTTCGACACGTCCGTGTCATTAACTAGCTATTTTAAAACTTAAGTTTTAAGTTAAGTTTTAAAATAGCTAGTTAATGACACGGACGTGTCGAAACCGGTCGCTAATTTTATAAAAAAATTTATACGTAACAAATGTACATTGTGAATAAAAAAAACTCATTAAAAACAAAAAAAGAGAATATATGACGCAGATCCCAATGATAGCAGAAGTCGGGGACGCCCGAGTAAGACATGGCACGATCAAGTGAATCAGATACTTGAATCGGGCGATGTCAAGAGTCAAAATTATAGAAGACTATGTATGAGACGATGTATGAATGAGAATGAGGCAAGAAGTGTGTGTCAAGACCGAGTTGTTTGAAGGTCCGTCTTCTCTGCCTACCCCTGCGGGGTTAGTTAGTTAGTTGTTTCATTATACATTATTTAGACAAATGCAGGTGCATGAACACGCGTTCCGATATTATTACGAATTAATTAAAATCAGGTAGCGGTCTGTAGTCCCGTTTTTAACCGGATTACCAATAATTAAGAGATTTTTAAAAATAAATCAGCAATACTCATTTTTCTCCGTGTGGGCATGAAATTAAAAATAAATAAATGTCAGCAAATTATTTTCTTTTTTATCGTGTAATCTAGCGAAAGCATTTCCTGCGACTGTTCAGTGCCACGACAAAAAATTAACCTGTTTTAAACTTCAAGGTTTAAAACTTTCACAGTTTAAAAAAATGTTCTCTAGAACGTTTCACCATACGTCACAACAAAAAATTAACCTGTTTTAAAGTTCAAGGTTTTAAACTTTCACAGTTTTAAAATAATGTTGTCTTGAACGTTTTACCATTTTTTGCACTCATCATTTTAATTATTATTTGATTTTTTTCTTGCTAATCTGACTAACTAGGCAGAAGGTCTGTAGTCTAAGAAGCACGGATTTTTAATTAGAATGAAAAGAGTGCCACATGCTTTTATATTTAGGTAATAATTTTTATATAATTCTTTTTTTCTTCTTATTTACAGCTGTTTTTTCTATTTCTCGAAATGGAGCACAAAACATCCTGTACCAAGGGAACACTTTCTATTTAGAAGCTCGCTACAAAGATAAAATGAAGAAACGATGGACATGTTCCTTAAAGTCTTCGAGGAAATGCAGGGCCTGCATTCACACAGTGGACAGTGTGATGATTACGGTTAATGCGGAACACTCTCACTGCTGAACTGTATCATTCTGCCAACATAACTAGAATTAAATACTTACTGCTACAGCTAACAGCTCCGTTACCTGGAAATTTCGCGTTATTTTTGGGGAAATTCGTGTTTTTTTGGCGTAATTTACGTTATTTTTATTAGAATTTTGGGTTAAGTTTGTGTTATGTTAACTTTTTGTTATTTGGAAACAAAAAGGTGGCGGAATGCCGTTTTTTTGCTGCATTATTTGTGGAAATATTATATAATATTTTACTATAAATAAAAAAGATAATAAGTGTGGTTTTTATAAATTTTATGTTGTATCATACATCCTTTTATTTTTGAGATCAAGTGTACAAAATTTCATCAATATCTGAATAAAATAATAGATTTACATTAAATAAACAACCCACAGACTTTTATTTATATCAATATACTTGGATTAGACTGTTCTTCCAAATAATAGAAGTATTTTACTTCTTCTTTAAGTTCTCCCTCAACGCATTTGCATAGCCAATATTTATTTGATTATTCTAATGCTTTAACCATACTAATACTACAAAATTATGCACAATATATTAAGTCACACCTTCAAGACCTTTTACTATCCATACGACAGCTCTAAAATAAACCTCAAAATTCGTCGTCAATAGCCATTATTCATAAGTCATGAATTATTTATTTATTTAATATCCACAGTATATTTAAACCATAAACTATAATTGCATGTCACAGTACATAAAAATCAGCAAATATTATAAATAATTTTAAAAAAAATACATATTCAACAATTAACTGTGACATTTCATCGTAAAAAGACGACAGAAAGTATAAAATTGTACAAAAGTTCAATTGAATAATATTAATAATTATGGATAAAATAATATTCTTCTATGGAAAAAAAAAATTGAGTGGGAAAAAACAACGGAATTTCGAAAAAGTTATTTATTTTTTTTACTTCGATTATCATGTAGATTCACTTTCTAAATCTTGTGCACTTTACCCCCGGACATCCTGTATGTATGACAAAAAAACGAAAGTATAAAATTGACACGAGCTCTAGGGCGTTAGTAAATAAATAAATTAATAAAGAAGGAGGTACAAATACATACAAAATATAATATGCGAGTGTAGACATAGTGTAAATTCATATTACTTCTTGTACCTACCTTCCGTGCAGTTAAACAGATCCGCCACATCTGCGTATCTATTACTAACTTAATGTAATTTAAGTACAAGCGAGTTTTTGAAATGCTCAGTTCTGATATTGTTATTTATTTATTTATTCATTTTTGGGAAATCGACAGTTTACATCTAATCAGCTTGTACATAAGTGTTATTTAGCAAAATAAAACCAATTATGGAATTCCTCCTTGTGACTTTAACTGAGACAGCATAATTAAAATCTGTGAGAAAGGAATATGAATTAAAAAAAAAATTATACAAAACAAAAAATTATATAAAACTAAAAATTTACAAAACAATACATTTATAGCCATGGAGATAGGTTGTATATTTTATCAGGATTTTCGAACGAGTAGGTCTCATAGATATAAGAAATTCATTGAGGTTAGTTAAATCAGGTCTGTCTATAGAATTCAATTTTGAACATAAATATTAAATACCTATGACAGGTGTGTTAGTGGGAGCATCATTTTTAGACAGAATCCAAAAGATTTTTTTACTTGCGTTATCTTCATCATCATCATCAGTTCTCGAAGTATCCTAGCCGCTTCCAGAAAATGCCTCCCTAAAGTCCAAGTTTGAGGTGATCGCTTCAACACCAATAATAATGGTTTACATTATTAATAAACAACTATTATTTGTCTTACCTGTCTTTATTTTAAATTGAGATCTAATAAATAATGCTTTTTTGCAGTTCGATACACGGTTTCTCGAAACGGAAACCAAAACATTCGGTACCAGGGGCATACTTTCTTTTTAGAAGGTCGTCACAAAGACAATACGACAAAACGATGGTCATGTTCTTTAAGAACGTCGAAGAAATGCAGAGCTAGAATTTACACCGTGAATAATACAGTAAACGTAGGAAATACGGAGCACACTCACTTTTAAAGTGAAAATGATTATCACTACGCGCGCTACATCCCAGGGTGGGATTTGGTGTCATCCACAGCTCTCTACTCATTCCTCGCGTTCAAGAGGATTAGCTATTCCATACCGACTTCTGCTCAGTCTGCCTCTGGGTCGCCTCCACTGGGGAACCCACTTGGTCATAATTTTTGGTATTATATCGTTGATATGCTTGGTGTACCTTTATTAATTATTTATTGTTCGTTAATTTAATTTTTTATGTCTTAAATTCGCATTTTGCGCACATACTCGTATATACGACTTTTTTGTCTGTACAAGACAGAGATAGCCAACTCACTTTATTAAAAGTCCTAAAAATCTCCGCTGTTCATCGATTATGAACTACTTGGTGGCTTCCACCGTTCCTCTGTCCCAAACTTAATACCAAACGGAAGAAGACGACTGTTTTCACAGTAAATAATAATTTTAAATAATTTAAAAATATGTTTAGGGTACATAGTTACCGATTTGCCCTTTAACGTAAATTTTTTTTGTTTATAATAAAATGTTTTAAAAGAAGTTATGTGTATTATTATCTACCTTGGATAAATATTAGAGATGTTCCGACTAGTCGGCGAATAGTCGGTAAAGCCGACTATCCGGCCACTATTGTAGTCGTCGATTAGTCGGCGACTAATCGGCAAAGAGCGCCGACTATCCGGCTTCTTACGTTGTATGTATTTCTCAATAATATGAATGCGGGGGAACTACATGAAATAAAAACCTTGATTATATATATTTTTTTTATAATCAGTCTTATACATTAAAAAATGTAAAGCAATCTTTCCTTTGGTAATCAGTTTTTAAAATTACTTGCTTGTAAAGAAAACATAATTATGACATTTATTGAACAAAATTAGTATCTATCCTAATTAACATAAAAAAACAACATAATATCTTCTTATCTTCAATGAACATTTATAAGTATTTCTTATTATTAAAATAAAAAGTAGATTTTTTTAATAAACAAACTCAGTTATATGTATTAAAGCAAGATTGTATGTACAAGATGCACAGTAATATATGTATATATTATATATATATATATAAAAATTCTAAACATGAACTGTTTGATAAAAACAAAAAAAATGAAAAAAACATATTTCTTATAACCATACCTACATAATCTAATCAAATTAAAGTCACAATTGTTACAACCAAAAATATCATAATCTCGTTATATTTTTTATAACTTACTTATATTTTTTTTAATTAAGGGTAAATTATGATGTAAGAAGACTAAAGCTTCTGCCCTTTCTGGTGGCAATCGATTTCTTTTTGTTTCATATATGTTTCCGGCCTCTGAGAACAGCTTCTCACTGTAAACAGAACTTGCGGGACAGCAGAGGTACACTTTGGCCATGCGCGACATTTCAGGGTACCTAGAACTATCCCCGAAACCGTAATCGGCTTAGCCGACTAGTCGGCCGACTAGTCGGTCTTATTACAACCGACTAATCGGCTAGTCGGCTAGTCGGCGAAAGTCATAATCGGCACATCTCTAATAAATATGTACATATATGAAATCACTTATGAGAAGGCAGATATGATTGGCTCAAAATCCTTCGAAATTCGGTAAACTCACTATACAGTGAAACAACTTGTAGCTCCCGAGTCTCCGGGATTCTCTCATATGTAGACATGAATAAACAAATACATGTTTTCACTCCAGTATTACCATTACTTTAAAATTTGCATTATTAGTACACCTACTTATTATTGTTTAAAAAATAATTAATTATTTATTTCACGCCTATTAAGGCTTTTACATACATATATATAAATTTTTTTTACGAAATTATACACGAAATATAGTGCAGGAAACGACTATTTAAAATAATTGCAGAAAAATAAATATAAAGTCAAAATATCACTGAACTTGATCTACACAGCATGCAGGCACAAAACATAAAAAATCCAAAATATTTTTTTCTGTTTCAGTTGACAAATTCAATTTATTAATTATCTCATATGTAAATAAACTTTTCTTTCAGTTCAATTTACGATTTCTCGTAACGGGAAACCAAACATTCTGTACGCGGGGCAGACATTCTTCCTCGAAGCTCAATACAAGGATAAGATGAAAAAACGCTGGCCATGCTCTCTGAGAGCCTCCAAAAAATGTAGGGCAACTCTATACACTGTGGGCGACAATATCATCGGGGGTCATGCGGAACATTCCCACACGTGAAGCACACTGAGGATGACAATATTATCGGGTGTCATGCGGAACACTCCCACAAATGTATTATCAGTGTAAGCAATATTCATTCTCGCTGTTGATTTTTGGGTTATTTATGCCGTACTGCAATACCGTCTGAATCATTGGCTAATTGGGGAAGAAGCGCGGCCAAAAATAAATCTATTATTATTTTGGCTGTGAAAATCTCAAATCATATCTGAAATATGTTCGTAAATTGTTTTTATTATTTGCATGCCTTTCCTTGTTTGTCCTAACTGCGCGGTGTTTCTTGCACGTTTATTTTCACGCGTATAATATGAATCTAATAATATAAAGCGGGCAATATAGAGTACGTACAATCATGTGACATAATATTTTCCATTATCTAGAAGTTAAAATGTTTTTTTTTTTTTGCCATTTTGTCATATTTAATTAAGTTCGACATAAATCTTTTTTTTTTTGGTTATCGTTACATATGTTTTTTCAGTGTTTCTCTGACCGCCTGACTGCAGTGTATTAAAACAAATTAATATATACGACCTGAACAAATGTGCGCCCGAACCGATTCCAGATACTTATCTGATGACTGACAATTCTCAGTTTCTAGATCTAACCACCTCCAATTTTCTCCTACCTTTTGGAAATAAGATGTGATTTGAGATTTTACCACAAAAAGCTACCGTGATTAATTTTCCTATTATTATGCAGTGTTACGCTCCCTTCGTCCTTAGCTAACGTTTCGGACAGCGTTACAGTGTCCATCATCAAGGAAGGGCAGGACAATGTAACGCTTTCCGAAACATTGGCTAAAGAAGGAGGAAGTACCTGACCCAAAAATTAATCACGATTATATGGAAATAAGTTTAAGAGAATTCTTTCACAATGAATTTCTTTCTAAAATTTTATGTTCACAATGTATAAAGTATCTCATATGAAAACATACTTATTTTTCAGTTCAATTTACGATTTCTCGTAACGGAATACCAAACATTTTATATGCGGGGCAGACATTCTACCTAGGAGCTGAATACAAAGATAAAATCAAAAAACGCTGGCCATGTTCTCTGAGATCGTCCAAGAAATGTAGGGCCACTCTGTACACTGTGTGTGGCAATATCGTTGGGGGGCATACAGAACACACCCACAGGTGAAGTTGATCATTCTTTTCAAGCAGAATAAGGGATATACGGAACACAGTGTTTTGTTTAGTCTTTATGGGGTTCATATATGGGAAACACTGTTAACTGTAATAATTGACTTTATTCGTCGATACGATATTTAAACTTGCTCCTTAGACAGATCACCAGAGTTTAATAATATCTTAGCTTCCCTCTACCCACAGTAATGATGTGACCTACTTAAGAACAGTAATGTGACACATACTATTACAGATTCCAATGTAGAATAGATACGTTTACCATAATAGGTACTACAAGCTACTACGTTGATCTTGAAATTTTGTTGTTGTCATTTTAGATTAAGTTCCAAATTTATTATTAAATTTGCAAGTATTTTCATTCTGTCTCTTTGCCAGACTGAATAGTGGCGCATTGAACCATATTGACACTTTATATTATTATTATTTTAGGTAATTGAAATAGGTTATGTCTAGGCAATTGAATTTACCTATAATTTATTTGTTTTTTTCATGCGCTTGTCATTTCAAATAAGCTTGTATAGTCATAAATAAAATTATTTATATTCTGCAAAATTTGTGTTTTAATCCATTTAAATTTCAATCAAAAAAAATGTTAAAACTTGTATAGTTAGTTATTCTTTCACAAAGTAACTACTGGAAATAAGCTGTTGATCTCTGTTGTTTTTATCGACTCACATTATTATAAATATGTTTTAACAAAATTCTCTCCGATACCAACATGAAAATTTTCCCAACTCACGAATGTATAACCAACATTTTTTTTTCAATTTCTGTTGTTATTTTTTTGTTTTTCTTTATATTTTTATATTAAAACCACTCAAAACAGCGACATAACGTAAGCTTAACTATACTGAACGTTCTTTAGAAAGTATTTCATAATAATGAACATTTTTGTTTTACGGGTTGATATATTATTTTATTCTAAATTATTACGACCCGTATTGTCTTTTAGTCGGTTTTGAATTTGCAAACTCTCCTGTCTCCTGGCTCTTGTCGTCCTTCTTATTCCTGGATCCTTCCTTACGCCTTTCCGTGATTGGGGCTCCTGATGCCCGATCATCCTCTTCGATGACCTTGACTGGAACAGACTTCAGAACGTCACGCCTTCCAGGGGCTCTGTTTTTCTTTCAGACTTTTGGTTTTATTAAACTAGCGCCATGGTTTTCATAACGGATGCCAAATGCCCCCATTGTGGTAGTTGTTGATGCTTTCAAATGGTCGTCTTCCTTGATACGGCGCCAATGTTTCTATTTGGAGCCTTCAACCACTTTAACCACACGAGCGATGGGTGTTCGGTTTTCGGTTTAGCCATTCGATTTAATTAATCATTCCTCAAAATATTATTATGGAAATATGAACGGCGGTTTAAAACTAATGAATCTATCTAAATTTCACCGCTTGTCCCATATTAGGGGTTTATATATTTGCACTTTATGGTAAGCGATCACTCGAGACCTTTTGCAAAGTTGAATTGAATTTTGGCAGTTCTAATTGTGATGTTTGGCGACTATTGCGTGTATTCCTATCCTGTTTCGGCTACGCCAAATATGATGAATGTTCGTTTAAAGTTGAACTAGATCGCCAAGTGAATTTATATTGAGAGATATAATAAAGATTTAGTCGGTAGATTATTTATGCTGTTTATTGTCGCTCTGTGGTACAAGTTATTATCGAGAAGGAAATGATAAGCAGACATACCCTTTTACACGTCGGTATAATCATGCTTTCTCATTCATACACGAATTTCTATTTCATACCTTTATCACACTTTTTACAAGTTTTATTTAAAAAAAATTATGTACAAATTGTTTTTCATTCATATTAATAAATTGTTAAATCGAAATTCCATTAAAAATTAACATGTTTTATTATATAGGTAGGTACCTTTATATTTATTTTCCTTGACCACATGTTAATTCCTAAATTAGTGGTGACGCATGGTGTTTAAGTCTGTAAATACGAGGCTTTCTACTCTTAGAAATGATATATATAATTATGCCCGCGGCTTTTACTAACACAAAGATTAATAATAATAATAATAATAATAATTGGATAATTTGTAGAGCGCCGTTTTTGTGAAAAATCACCTCAAGGGCGCTGTACAGTTTATTTCCTAGGATCTACATTTGTTATTTAGACCAACTGTGCCAGCACGAGGTTCGTCATCCGTTCAGGTATGTGTCTGCCGCCAATATAGCGCTGACATGTGTCTGCTGCCAATAAAGAGCGCCGACACAACATCCTCACATAGACAACAAACCTTGGCAGCACCACTGTGACGCTCGACAAAGACAGAAGATGGAGACTCTGCTGCAAGAGTCCTAGGTAGCGAAGGAACTGTACCAGCTGCTGCAGGGAGAGAGACTACCCCGTCCACCAACTGTGCCAGCACGAGGCTCGTCATCCGCTCGCTCAGGCATGTGTCCGCCGCTAATATAGCGCTGACATGTGTCTGCTGCCAATAAAGAGCGCCGACACAACATCCTCACATAGATAAAAGACCTTGGCAGCACCGCTGTGCAAAATCACCTCATCCTAGTCTACCCTAGTCTCTCCAGTCACCTCCCAGCCTTTCATGCCACCTAGTGCATCCTCTCGACCCTTTCAGACTCCTTCCTGGCTCCAATACCTAAATAAAATCCAGCAAAAAAATAAAAAAATAAAATTCTTTCTATTGTCGTGATCCGACGATTTCACACCTCTGTCTCAGACCCTTAGGGCTCGCTTATCGCAGGCTATCATAAACAAAATCTTGAACCAAAGTCAAAGTGAAGTTTATGTGTGTCATCTGTAACAAAATACATAAACAAAAACAGAAAATAAAAACAACAACTTTAAACAAAATATGGCTTATTTGTCCTCCAGGCAGACATCCTCGGTTGAAAAGGTCCCGTAAATCCCGACACCACTTGACACTTGAGTCAGGTATAAAATCTTCGACTGCACTGAGAATCTTTGAGATAAAAAATTCCCTAAACGTATATTGAAAGGTGCATTAAACTAAAAAGCGATTCCTTTCTGCAATTGTAAGGCTCTGGTAATTCCATGCAATTGTCAGATCAATTCATCACAAATATTAGGCACCTAAATAATTCGGATCTCCAACTACATTGAAATGCTTGGAATAAGTACGTCAGACCGGCTCAAGTATCGGGGCTTTATAAAAAACCGAGTAAATATGGCGCACTAGATACGGGGCCACTTGTATACGGCAGATTCTTCAATAGTAACCACCAGTTAACCCTATGCAAATCTCATGTACGCTCAACAATTGAATTTGGGAGCCACCTGTGGGCTGGAGCCCCACAATACTTGATAAACCTACATGCTTCTATGCAAAGGAGTGCAGTCCATCTGATTGACAATCCATTGTTAACATACCGATAGCCATCTCTAATACACAGACCAATGTGGGCATGCTGAGTCTGTTCTACAGATATTTTAATGGAGCATGCTCTAAGGAACTAGCAGCATTGATCCCGGTGCACGTGCGTGATACTCGACTTACAAGTGCAAAACACCCGTTCACAGTTGATGTTGGCTTCATGTAAACGGGCCGCTTCTTCGACTCGTTTTTTTGTAAGTCGGCTCGTATGTGGAACGAGTTACCGACATCTGTTTTTCCTCCTTCATATAATCCGGTCCTCTCCAAGACCCGCATTAATAAATCCCTTCCTACAGCCCCTATATTAACCCGCCTCACAACGCTGCCCAACCGGGTGGTGATATAGTTCCACTGCCTTTACACTGTACAGTCATGGGCGCTCTTGTGAGGTGTCACATAAAAGATACTGTTGGAAACCAATTTTATAATGAACAGTAGATTTTTGATTTAAAAAAAAATGCATTGTAACAATCAAGATTTGAATTTCTTTTTCCAAAGGAACACTGCAAGCTCTAAACGTATAATGCTTCTTAAATACATAGAGCCAATAAAATATTGCGTTATTTATAATTAAAAAAAAGTAACCAAAACAAAAATAAATTATATATTATGATGAAAAAAATCAACCTTTATTTTGTATTAATCCAATTTGTATGTTGTTATCTGTTTACAGTCCAGTATATAATTACATCCCGGGGAAACCGCCGCATAGTGTACGATGGGTTTCAATTCTTCTTGGAGAACTGCTACAGAAAGAGGGCAAAGAAGCGCTGGGCTTGCTCCATGAGAGCCTCAGCCAAATGCAAGGCGTGTCTCTATACCATGGGAGACACCATCATCAAAGCCAACACTGTGCATACACATTATGACATACCAAGCAATTACAATTGATTGCTAAGTTCTCGAAATATCTTATCCACTTGTATATCGTGCTGGAGGTTATCCACCGCTTACCCACCCTGGTATAGGTAACAGATGGTTACTCCTTCAGGGCTCTCACAAGGACTCTAATTGGATATCGTGCTAAGGAATTTGCCCTTTCAGGAATCATCTCATAGTATTATTATATTAATTACTGTACAGTTTAGGATTATGGTAAACGGAAGTGACGCCCTCTGTTATTTTCAAAAATAGCAGTGGAAGTTTTCAAGCCGCGACGGCGGGTTTTAATTTGCGAGTTATTTAATTATTTGTGCTTTTGTGTACCTACTTACTTAGTTCGCACAATTATTACAGTCACTATAAAAAACATTTGCTTACCACTATTTATTAGGTATCATTAGCAAGAAAGGGCCAAAAAGTGTATACGATCATCGAATTTGATTATCTTTTACAGTGATCTTTGTACTATTTTTTATGCTGGATATTTCTATTCCGAATTTGAATATCAAGTTTAATATATTATGTCTGAGTGCTGTGTAATTATGTATACATTATTAAAAAAACCTGGTAGTGCCTTCCATGTCGTTTTTAATATAAACTCACTGTAGCCACTACTTAGTACCTTTTGGCTCTAGCCCACACAGCACACGAACTCTGTCTTCACTCTTATACTGCCTGACATCGTATATCGCCGTTCTATTTGACCAAAATAAAATCATAATGATGGTGAATGAATTTCTTCATTTGATATTTAAGCAAAGAATGGTCAGACTTTAGGATTACCAAACACACTCACATCGCATTTCTTGTGTTCTTCTTTATTATATTGCGTTGTTCCAGTTGCAATGGTTCTAACTGTGTTTTCGTTTGATGTTTGATGTATTTTGCTATTATTTAATTTGTTTTATTCGTGTGTTTATCTCAGGTCTACTTGTGTCCCTTTTTCAATACAATAGGACTAGGTAGGTACATTTATATTGTATTGCATTTGTATCTCTTTGTATTGTTGCTTTTATTATTGGAATTGTCTCAAAATGGCTAATAAAAACTCACCCGTCCATCACGTTTTTGAAAACAAAAATTGTATGTCAATTTGCTAATATGTAGATATGTTTTTTTTATAAATAGGCCTTAATGGTCAAATGCTCAATAAATAAGTACGTAAATCTCAAAGTTTTTTCCTACTATTTAATGTTTATTTACTTCATAACGTTTAACCCTTATCATCAAATAAAATTTTATCACAAACCTTCAAACCATCTCAAACCCTCGAGTAAACGTACGAAGTAAGGTTTGATTATCGGTTTAAAATGGGACACATCAAATATGTTCCGACCGATAAAAATCTTCTTACATTACCCCGATTTCATTACTTATTTCAACATCATATCTATTGGATCGTTCTGGTAATACTAGGAAGGAAGACATTTGTATTTATTTTTGGAATAACTTATTAAGTAAAACCTCAAATTGTGATATTTCTTTACTAGCTGTACCCCGCCACGGGTTGCTGTCGCCCAGTCAGTCTGTGCAGAGAGAGAAACAATATCGTGTGATGCTTTTACTTCCAACAGATGGCGCTGTTTTAAAAAAAGCTTGTTTATCCAACAGATCGCGTAGTTTTTCTAAAAGCATGTTTTTACCTGTCTCGAGATTTAAGATTTTGAGCAAACGAACATTTACATTTTTATTTATATAGATAGATAAACCGCACTCACCACAAAGTAGTTTCATCTGTTTACCCTATGACGTAGGGTTTGTTGGATCGGGATCCTAGGCTATTTATTCTATGGTAGATTCCAATGTGCAGAACAATTTTTATGATAAATTATTATAAGCAATAATTAGACGCCTGTAATATCAAAACAAATTGGAAATATCTCCCTTGTCTTATAAACATTAGTTTATCATTAAAAAAATAAGAATTTTTATGCTCACGCCACTACCACTTTGTTTTTTTATTGCTCTATCGATTTGCATTTCAAATCTATTGATTTGTGGTATAAAAGATATTTTAATTAAATGATGGTTAATAATTTAATTTTTTAGTAATGTACACGGTGTCTCAAAAAGGCAGGACTGTTATCAAATACAACGGACACAGGTACACGCCGGAGAGCAAATACAGACTTAAAGACAAGATCAGGTGGAACTGTACCAAGAATTCCTGCAGGGCCGCCATTCACACGCTAAAGGACTACATAGTCTACACTAAAAATACGCACAATCATATGTGATAATGATAGAAATTCTAAACATCTAAACATATTTTTTTTTGCCGTGAAAATCTAAATATCTTGTTGAATAAAATAAAAATAATAAATCATCGTACGTTTAGTAAAATGAGTGTTACATAATTATAGTATTTCAGAAAGTTTGTTTTCAATTCTGATCAATTTTATAACAATTCGTGAAGTTTAAAATTTAAATAAATGATTGCATTGTTAATTTTTTTTGATCTTTGCAAAAAAGCTTTGAATTCAATGATTCCAATGAACTTGATAACTTATTTAATTTTCTTTTTTTACTTTCTTCGTGACCCATACTGTAAATACTGTAATTACTGAAAATACTGTAGGAACTAGTATTTTGGTTAATGGGGTTGACACACTTGCGCTAACTTTCATGGCTTGGCCTATTTCAGCATACCGCTTGTCATGCATCACCGATGAGAATGTATGGCGAGCGATATGCTGAAATAGGCCAAGCCAACAGAATGTAGTACGCTTACAACATGGTCAGTCACAGGCATAAATCTTACATTTATACAAAGAAGAGTGTATGTTAAGAGATTTGTATATAAATCTACAGTTTTATTCAGAGACTGATGAAACTTTGTACACTTGAGCTTCAAAACAAGAGAAAGGTCCCTGTCTTCTGTAGAGCCCGGGATTTCAGCTAGTACTCAATAAATGTTACTTGCAAATGGAAAAAAATCAAATAAACCAGTATAAATTGGTTTCACAGTAATTTGGCTAATTTTTCTTTCAGTTTATTACTCCGTTTCTCAAAGAGGAAGACATGCCTTAGTATACAAAGGATACAGATTCATCAAGCAGAGCTCTTACAAAGACATATCCAGGAAACGTTGGATGTGCTACAAATTTTATAATGGGTGCAAAGCTACCGTACAAACTTTTGAAAATGTCGTGATTTATGCAAAAAACGTGCATAACCATTCGATATAAACATCATAAAATAATATAAAGGAGTAAGGGCGTTAGGTCTATGAAGCAATGTTATATTTTAGATTAAAATCTATAATACCACTCTAGAATCTAATCACCAACGAATATTTCTTTATATAATTCAACGTCCAGAAAAAAATCAGTTTAAGCTTTCTACCGATTTATAACATACACTCTGTTGTATCTCCGGGGTTTCTCACAAACTCTCTGATTAAATAATACTCCGTATTCAACAAAACAGTTGGAATTTTAATGTGATTTACAATGAGCTCTCACGTCTTAGTTAGCAGGCGGTTTTCCCCTTATTTACTATCCCCTCGGTATCTACAATACTCGTTAGATAACGCCATCTTTGGGTAACCTAATTGACTACTACGAGTGCCATCTATGGGTAATTAATATCAAAGGTATCACACTTTTATTGGACACTTTAAGTTTGCTAACTCTATGCATTGGCCTAGCTGAAAGTAATTTAATGAATTTCCCTATAGAATAGACGAAAATCGCAAATTGATCGCATTTGAGTGTGCCCTAGTCTCACTGGCTGCAGATGATTGCGAGTGGTTGAGACTCTTGTGCGGTACTCGTATTTTAAAAATGTGTAACATAATTGTTAACTTTCTTTCTGACATGAAACCAACTGCTTTCAGTATTATACGGTACGTCAAAACAAGGAAAACCCCTGATCAAGTATATGGGCCATAGATTCGTCATGGAGAACGAGCGGAGGTACATGAACAACCCCAAGAAGCGCTGGAGGTGTTGCAAGTTCAATCAGGGCTGCAAGTCTTTCCTTTACACCGTGGAAGATACAATCGTAACGTCTTCCAACATTCATAATCACGATCCTGTAAATCATTCCTTCTAAACGCGATAACTAGATAATTAATACGTTACATCCTTCGCGTCTATATCTAATTGTAAAACTTCTAAAATTATAATTAAAATAATGGTTTCTTTGTGTACTTTCTGTGTTTTAATTAATTTATTTATTTATTTACATCTGTTAAAAAGGCTTTTAAGTTTACATTTACGTATTTTTGTTGTTGACACACATCTGCCCTGATGATGGACACTGCAATGTTGTCCGAAACGTTGGCTAAAGAAGGAGTTAGCGCAACACGGCATAACACCCCAAAAACAAATAACAATAATACTTTTGGCCGTGAAAATCTTAAATCATATTACATTTACGTAGTTTATACAATATATTCATAAAGAGTGCAGTAGATTAGGCAACATTTAAAATATAGTACAAGAAAGAAAAAAAATTATGGGTACACAGTTAGAAACATAATATAGAATTTATTTTAAATTTAATTAATTTAATTAAATTACAATATAATAAAATTGAGTTTACCGGCATTAGAAGTGTGGAGGAGCTATTCCGGGTAGCGCAAGACAAAGAGACATTTTCTAGAGTGATCGCCAACGTCGGGGGGACCTGATACGGCACATAAAGAAGAAGAAAATTTAATTATATAATTTTTAAATTCTGCAAGTATTTTTGGTTTTTGTAATTGTTACAGCTGTTTCGACTTTCACGGCCATTTTCAAACTGCCTTGAAAGTTGAAACAGCTGTAACAATAACAAAAACCATAAAATACTTATATATTATTCCGTAGAAGAATATTTATTTTCCCATACAAACAATTCACCTTTTTTTTCCTAAAAACTACCTTAAAACGTTGGAATTTCTAAAAGTGTTATTTTTTTCTTTTCTACTTCTAAAATCATGTAGAATCACCCCCGAAGTTAGTGCTCTTTACCCCGGACACCCTGTATAGAGGAATTTAAAAAAAGTATGGAATATAAAACATAATAAGCAGTATAGAAATGAATATAATAAGTTAATGATTTTTAATATATATGTAATCAAAATGAGTATATATTACTAGGTAAGCAAATAAGGTTAACTGTTTTATTTTATAAGAATTCTAGATTTTTAAATTTTTATCCTTTATTACAGACAATGACAATGAAGTACTGTACGAACTCTGAAGATCTCAAAAGGGTGTACCAAATAAAAAAAACGAACGATGTTAAAATTAGTTTTACCACAATCATTTTTTACTATTACACTAAAAGGCCTTACACACCTCCATGCAATCAGAGACAATATTGGGGCAGTGGTGGTGAGCATCCTAGATCACTTGCTTGATCACTGCGGTAGAAGACAAATCGACCCAACTCCGAAATCGGGACCTATAGTCGGAAATAAAGCACCAGAACTGTTCCTATTTCCTGATGTTTGGAAAGTATTGGCGCGATCTTGATCGACGGCAGGGGACAATTTTACCCCCACCACCACTCTCCTTAAATCGGTTCCAATTGCAGGGAGGTGTGTAAGGCCTTTAATGATTATTTTTAAATGGTTTCTAGTTTCTAAATCCGAATCCTAGAATTCTTGATACATTACACTTTAATTCAGTGTAATGTCCTTTAAAATACAAATACCATTTAATTTTCTTGGAATATGGACTGTGTGCTTCTTCAATAAGAGTTACACTTGGATGATCTGTGATCACAAATTAGTTTATTACAAAAATGTTTACAATATCGTCGTCTCAAGGACAGCGTCCTCCACTCTAGGGTCTAGGAGTGATTCTGCTCATAGATCAACTTTTATAGATTTATAACTTCGGGCTTTTTGTATGAAACAAATTTGTCCTTAAAAACCATAGATATGCCAATATATAGACTAGTAAATATCCCATTCAGAGCCTACTTATTATAATATACACCAATGAAAAACTCTGAAAGTTTATTCCATAGACTTTCAGAGCTTTTCATTTGTGGATATAGTTATGACGCAATTATATGACGTCACAATATTTCGGTTCAAATTTTCGATCGGTGCTCAACGCCTTGAGTGTCCGGTGGTCACCGTCCTACTTGAAAAGACAATACTGTTAGGAATATATAGAAATTCAGTCTAAAGCTTGGTGTTTTATTTCAGTCGTCTACAGCACATCACTAAAGGGAACCCCAACGGCGACGTTCATGGGTTTCACCTTTGCCTTGGACCACAGATACAAGAACAAATTGAAGAAACGTTGGATTTGCTGCAGGATCTCAAAGGGATGCAAGGCCATTTTGTCTACAGTCGGAAGTACCGTCGTTTCTATAAAAAATATTCACAACCACTTTGCGGACGGGTAATTTTTACGTAGGTGAGGTCCGCTTTAATTGGTGGTTTTAAGGCCGTATTCACAGTAACTCGCTGTTGCAGATGCTGTGGAAGTCGCGACCATCGCGTTCACCTTCAAAATTATTTGTGAGATTGCCTAACCTATAACCATTAGCAACCACAGTGGTCCGCCCGTATCTAAAGATGTGTTTGGTTTCAGTTGTTTACAGTACTTCACCGAAAGGGATTCCAACAGTAACGTTCATGGGCTGTACCTTTGCCCTGGACCCTCGGTATAAGGAGAAGCCGAAGAAACGCTGGATTTGCTGTAGGGTCACGAAGGGCTGCAAGGCGGCTTTGTCCACCGTAGGGGGGATGATTGTTTCTACTACTAATCTGCATAATCACCATCCTGACGGGTTGGCTTCTTAATCGTACTTTTTAAGTAATACATATAGTTGAGGACGTCCCACTCTGATTTAGGCTTTTTTCCTTCCGGACCGCGACGGTCATGTATTTAAAAAAAAACGGACCCCCAATGAAAGTAATTGGTGACCCCTGTTGTAGAGTAACATAATGATTTCCGATAAACAAAGAAGTAAGAAGTGATTCAGGGCAGAGGATAAGGATATTCTGTCTTACGTAGGGAAATGATTTTTTGAAGACGCTATAAATATCTAATTTTGTCATTTTACCATAAAAATATTGCAATAATTATATGTATACATATTGTTTGTTACCTGCTATTCATTTTTAAATATATATTTGTATATTTTAATGTGTGTTTTTTTAATAATATTTTCCCTTTAGAAATTGTCCTAGTAAATTGATAGACGATAATTAATCTATCTACAGGTATATATTTATTAACACAGGGAGGCAAACGACTAAGAAACTGTGGTATGTATCGCAACAGTGCTTTTACAAATAATATATCAGGAAAACGATGGGTGAAAGGGGGATAGGTGTTTTATTTAGCCACGGTTCTAGTATAAAATAAGTATTACTGGATATACAAAATTAGATAGAGAATAGACATATTGATTATTAATTCAATATATTGTGAAATTGCTTTCATCGACGTTATTTACATATTTATTAGTCTCTTTTTGTTCTAAATTTAGATCGTTTTTTGTAATTTTTATTGAAGCGTAAATCTTCTATTTAAATCACAGTTTATTAACATAAAAGGTTTTTCTCAGTTTGAAAAATAAATTAAAATATTCGTTCTTAGATTTTTAACTTATTTTTTCTACAAAGAATCTGGTACATGGGAACATGGGCCGCTTCCTCTATTTAAAATCTATATTTTTTTAATCGATTTTGACGAGTGGAAATTTCAATAGCCCTAAACTAAACCCGTCCTATGAGCCTTAGCATTGTATACGGAGAAAACTTACCGATACAAAATATTGCTACTTTATTAAGAAACTCTTCAAATTATTCTCTAATCTGGTTAAAAATGGGACTGCATACCCTTAACGAATGAATTGATATTTTTCCCGTTACAATTTTAATGAAAGATATATGTATTATCGCGATGTCGGAACACGTGTTCATAAAAATAATAATATTTTCGCATTTCGTCATTGTATATTATCGAGGCACGGTGCAGGTGCATACACGTATTCCGATATATTAGGAATGTACTAAAATTTGAACAGGAAACGGTCTGCAATCCTGTTTTTCACTGTATAGCGAATAATTTGAAGAGATTTTTAATAAATCAGCAATTGTTACTTTTCTCCATGTATGTTTTAAAAGTACCAAAAGTTGGTTTGATGTATTTTAAGTTTATACCACTACGAATGTACGGCGCTCGTCCAGGCACATTGTGACTTACCTCAGTTCCTGTCAAACGTTCTAAGTGCCTGTCATTTGTCACTCACAAAATTTGGCGACTTCTAAAATAATGTTGTGATGGAAAGTGACCCAATTAACAATGTTCTTGAAAATGGAACAGGTTGACCACCGTTCTTGAGCATGTTGGCAGCAATATAAAAATCGTGTTTCAATTTGGGAGGCGGGTATGGGTACCGCTACGTTTGGTGACCTAGCAGGGGTGCTCCGGTTCATCGGGTGAGGTGTGTTAAGATCTTTGCGGCGGATGCGCCCACCGACCAGCTGCGTATCGACCGGATCGGGAGGGGCCGATTTGGGGAGACCCTTCTACCTCCCCAGCTGATCTCTCTCGACCCATCGTGTCGCAACACAGCGAGATGGATGGATTCATACGTCCGTCACTCCTAGACACGCTGACCCCTAGATTCCTACCCACCCCTCATACCTTTTTTCTTCCCAGAACTTCCACTCCTTCCTTTACTTAGAAAAACCTTCCACACAGCATTCCTAAAGATGAATCCCCAAAATCCAAAATGAAATAATTTTCGTAAGTGCTCATACAGGAGTATGGGGTTAATGTAAAAAAAGAGTTTGTGGTTACAATTTTGTTCGTTCGTTTTTCCAGACGTCTGCAAATGCAGGTACAGCTGTAAAGATATATCGCAAGAGTTGAAACTGAAGCTCCGTGAAGACTACTTGACGATAAAAGATCGCAATCAGCAGAATATTTTCCTCCTACAACTTTTGAACTCCACATCGGTAAATCGACGTCGCAATGGTAAATACGCTACTCCGAGTGAAAGCCGTCGTCAATGTACTTTTTCGTATATGATACCGAATCTAGAGGGTAACTCTTTTAGAGTGTGCAAGACAACATTTCAAGATATCTTTGCAGTGTCGCAGAAAAAGCTTTTGACCGTTCAGAAAATATGTAAAGGTGGCATTCTCGAGCTCATAGACAAGAAGTCGCTGAAGCGGGGACGCAATATAAAACAATGATTCCTTCCAGCATGACGAATATCACTATGGAAACGAACATCAAAATCCATTAGAACCAGAATTTGCTGTTAATTTCCAAAAAAAAAATATTCCAAGTCGAGATATATAATTTCCTGAAACTGTTCCAAGTACGCTCATCATTGACCTTTAAAACCCTTTTAGTATCATGGCACTTAGAACTTTCCCAGCATGTTTTTTCTCTCCAACCTCTTGCACAATCCTTTTATTACGTAATATTGTTAATAATGTTGTTACTAATGGTCTTGAAATATGACCTGTTTCTTTATTAAATAAATTATTGTTACTTTTGAGTTGAGAAGTTTTATTGCTGTTCTGTAAAAATGCTTTGATCATTTGGAAATTTTGAAACTCTCCATTTATTTAGTCATTCATTCCTAATAATAAAAATGTTAAATGTGCAAAAATAATTATTGTCACAAAATTATTTCACATCTTTGAAATTATTTATAGTTAATTAATTAATTGTAATACAACATATTTTAGGAATTGCAAAAAATTGGAACAATTTTACTTGTTTATCAACTTGTGGATTTCTTAGGACGGATCCATAGACATATGAATATTAGTAGACCTGCCCTAAGTGATTAAAAGCGTATTATCCCCACTCTCCATACCGGTTCCATTGGAGCCGGCTGGGCTCGCGTATGGCCTCAAGTGAAATTTGAAAACGTGACGTCATCATTCTTGTGCGAACTATGGTCGAGGCATCATCGGTTCATTTTACGAAATAACACGGCAAAATGTTGACTTGTGATATGAAAACTTGTAAAAATAGATGTGAAAAAGAGAATAAACCCAATTGTCGTATTACATTCCATAAGTAAGCATTATTTTACTTTATTTTAAGCTTATTCACACCGTATTATATGGATCAGTTTTAGAAACATATACTATCACATCACAATGTAGCGATTCTCAAGTGTGCTCATCGTTGTTTACTGGGGTAAGTAAATTATGAAACATTTGTAAAAATGTCTTAACTAAATACTCTGAAACTAACTACGACTCTGCAAACAGAAGAAATTTACTTTGCCGAATTTGGACTTCGCAAATTAGTTCATAACGTGGCGAGTAATTTGCGCTCACATGTAAAATGCCTATTCATTCAAAAGCAGATTTTACTTTTAAGAACTAAATGGTGATATTATAATGCGAGATGCCTATTTACTGTCAGATTGATTTATTGACGAATCACAGTCAGCTTAACCCCCTTCGTTCTTCAACAGTTGATTTTACCCCTCGCCATTATCTTCTCGTCTATTAATTCCTATGTCTGTGGACGGATCGTTTAACAGATATTTAAATGTTACATTAATACAAATATATAGTGGTCGTCATTCAGCGCCATTTAATTTTTTGATAGTGAAAGGTTGTTGAAAGTTGAAAGGTCCTCGTCAAATGCCGATTGTAAGTCCGTTTTTCCTGTCGGCTTATTACAATTTGATTGAATGGCGCTAAATGGCCTTTTAATGACTTTGTCACACGTGAATTTCTGTGTAACAACTGGGCCTAAAAGTCACACTCAAATTCTGTTATATAATTATTGGTCAGTAGCTTCACCGAACTGAAATAATAACACAACTTGAAAATGAACTTTGAAATTTGTTGAATTGTTCAAATCCTCTGAAACAACCCACCCTAAATAATTTTTTTGTTTTAATATTAGTTTTCTTATTTCAGTCCGTTACAGTACAACAGTAAAAGGAACTTCAATGCTTATACTCAATGGCTATACTTTTGCTTTGGACCCTCGCTACAAGGAGAAGACGAAGAAGCGTTGGATTTGCACGAAATATTATAAGGGATGTAAATGCATAGTTTCTACTGTTGGGGATATTATTGTTTCGAGTGGAAATGTGCACAATCACTTTGTAACTTCATGACTTTCATCACGTATCAATCATCTTGGAAGCGGAAATTAAACCACTTCCTGACATCCGATCGTGCTGAAACTCAGCAGATAGACTCGTTGTCGATGACAATGCATTCTACTATTTTTTTAATTTTTTATTTTTATTTTTATTATTATTTTTTTTTATTGATACATTATTCTACAGTACTTCACATTTAATTCAGCAACGTTGGCCTCACTGGGTTGTTCACCCGTGCTGTGGCCCCCATTTTAAAATATACGAATTTATACATTTAAACAAAAAAACAACATTAAAATAAAGATAAATTTACACCAAAAATAAAAATTGGTGGCAATCACGTACACACACGCGGACAAATACGCATTTGTCTACTTTCGAAGAAAAATTTATTTGGAAAACCGGCAGTGAACCTGATGTAGGCATTCTTTGCAATAATCTTCAGAAGTAACACGTTAATTAATACTTACATGAGTATGGAATGTAAAATCTCCTATCCTTGTCCTATATTCCTCTTCCTGACCCCTTTACCTACTAATTAGTTTTTAGACATAATAAATGCAATAATAATCGAAACAACTTTAGCACAGCTAACTTTTTTGGCTTTACATTAATTCACCTCATGTGCATACATCTTTATTTTTTTCAAATATTGACTTTTTATAAATATAAATAAGTCAATATTTTTTTTATAGTTTTTGTAAAATAATAAAACATTTTGTTAATAGTCATCACTAGTTGCAGATCTGCTCTCCTAAATTTAACATAAATACACTTTTCTGTCACTGTCCATTTTTTAATTTGTAATTTATGTTCGCTAAACACCATGGATATATTTACTTACGAGTATTTTAGATTTTTTGCGTTAACCCTCGGAGTGCCGACTTCTCGCGACCTTGTACTTCTTAGCGTACCAAGGCTTAAATGCCAATCGTTCGCCGTAAGCCGGTTGACACTACTCTCATTTTATAAAAAATTATGTAATAAAGGAAATATTCTTATGTTTTATTATATTTTCCGTAAAGCGAAATAAGTGACATTGATAAAAAAATAATATTATGTGAAACTTTTCTGTAAATAAAGATAAATACTCTAGCTTTAAAAATCGGTAATCTTTTTCTTTTTCACAAATATAAAATTTGTAATTATTATTTCAGTGTTTTTGGAGTATCATGCTGTACTACGCTACCTCCTTATTTTCCCAACGTTTCGGACAGTACTTAGTGTTTTTTAAATATTTTTGTATTTTAATTTTTTTATTACACATCTGCCCTAATGATGTAGTAAAATACATCTTCACTGTAATGATAGTAGTACAGGTAGCGCAACACGGCATAATACTAAAAAATAAACTACTACAATACTTTTGGCTGTAAAAATATATCTTGTAAAAAAATTGTAATGAATATATTTGCATTCAAAACGAGAGTCTAGAATAATATTTTGATACATTATTTCCTTTTTTACACTCACGCAGGAGGTCCTGAGGAAAATAATTTCCCTCAGGGCTTAATTCATCTTTTGGGATGCTGTGTGGGGGGTCTTTTTAAGAAGAGAGAGGAGAGGAAGTTCTGGGAAGGAAAGGGGTATGAGGGGTGGGTAGGAATCTAGGGAACAGTTTGTCCAGGAGTGATTGACGAATGATATATCCCTCCCGTTGCGGCGTAAGGCGATAGGTCGAAAGATACCAGTTGGAGAGGTCAAAGGGTCTCCCCAAACCAGCCTCTCCCGATTTGGCACGCCACGCAGCTGGTAAACAAGCGCATCCTGAACCCACCTCACCCGATGAACCCGGGACCCCTGCTAAATCACCAAACGTATCGAACTTCTTGGGGTGAACTATGAAAGAGGTTGGTAGGTAGAGTTGGTTATATAATAAATGGTTCCCGGGGCGGCGGTACCCACACCCACCTTCCAAATTATGAACCATACCAGGCGAATAAAAATTATGCAAGTTTGCCACTGTGTTACAAAATAAGTAACACCGGGGAAAGTGCGGTGAACTACTAGTGAATCCGCGGTGGAATCGTGGGACACAATAGGTACAAACGTCAGAAATCCGCAGCGGATTTCTCGGAACATTAAGGGTTAATAACTTACGTTTCCAATTGAATCTGTTTGCTATGGTGGAGGGTCGCTAACCGCGCATCAAAGAAATGAATTACAATACAACATTTTGTTTCAGGTATCATGTTGGTCACGAAAAGAGAACTCTTTCATATATGGCGTCAAGAAAGAACAATCAAACAAAAAAACTCCGCTGTTTTATCGTACGTTATGTCCAAGCTTGGTATTACTGAACACCATGATCCAGATTATGTACATTCTATCAAAAAAGAGATTTGCCGGCACAATAGCAAACTTAGGAAAATGTGGGGTACGGATAAAATATCCTTTATAGTTTTTGAAAAACGATACCAAAAATGGATGGACGAATATATCCCATTCCCCACGCAAGAAACACTCAATTACCATAAGTTCAATGTTACAATAAATTCCGTCAAGTCCATTAAGATGGAACAGTTATGCACGTCAGAATTACTAATAAATAATGAGGTTGGTATGTTACAATAAATGCATGTTATTTTTCTGTTAGCATGGTTTACTTGTGACTTTTTATCTGTTAATATGAATTTAAGCATATGTTTTTGTACCTGTTATTTTATTAATAATTAATTCTTTTCAATATGACTCTTTTTCTAAGTTTGTTATTTTTTTTCCCTATTTCACTTTCTTCCTTATTCTATTTTAGCACTGTTATGTTTTGTTATGGAACCGTAAAAACTATGGCTAAAATACACTATCATTTTGAATGTTAGTTTATTTTATAAATTCATGAATACAAATAAATAAATAATTTATTTCATGAAAACAATTCACAACATCAAATGTATGCACATTCGCCTATATGTGTTTAACCTTAACATGTTTCATCTCACAAGAGCTCCCAAGGCTGAAGTAAACCACCACATGATTACTATTTTAATATAATAGAGTGCCTATTACAGATAATACTCTACTGGTTAAGTTTAAAAACATAATTTTCATGCTACCGACACCGACGACTAAGAACTGTTAAATTCGGGTCTTCAGCGATCAAATGTTTTCAAAACATCGGACAATGACAATATTTCATGTTTGCACAAACATTTGAATCAATTTTTGTGGTGGTATTGTCGCTGGAGAACCGCCTTAACAGTATTCCACTTTGTCTGCAGAGTTTCTCGCTGTTGTACCTGTATGAATTCCACGTACAGAATCACTAATGCTGCAGGTTCCCCCGGTCTTTTACCCTTTTTATTTTAATACCTTTAAAAGATTTGATTATCTCTGACTCAGTAGATTAAGAAAGATGAACATTCCCAGATTGAATAACCTTGGATATGTGTATGAACTCCCCCTACTTTTATATTTACTTGCGGATAACGTCGCTTTTTCAAGGAATTCGCTAGTAGACGTTGGAAACCACTACGCTACTAGTGTTTATCTACATTTTGTTTTTGCTTGGATAACAGTCGATCCATTACAAAGATATTAGAAGAACGAGATATGCTATGTTGGCCGCCGGACCGTAGCCGGAGTACTACCTAATTAGGGTACTTTGAACGGTATCGGGACGTGTACGTACAGAAATCTGTTCTATGTATTAGTGCGGATACCTTAGCGTAAGCGAAGGTTTGCAGTAGTATTGGTGAACAAAACCGGCGACACTCGACAAAACAATTCCACACAGTATGAACTGCTCATAGCACATCTCGTTCTTCTAATATCTTTGATCCATTATCATTGGATTTCTTAACACACGAAACATCGTCCACTTCACATTTTTTTACATAGCTCTACACGACGCCCCGAGGAAAATAATTCCCCTCAGGGCCTATGTCATCATCCTTGGGGATACTGTGTGTAAAAAAAGGAAGGAGAGGAAGTTCTGGGAAGGAAAATGTAAGAGGAGTGGGTAGGAATCTGGGGGTTAGTGTGTCGAAAAGTGACGGACGTATGCATCCGTTTCTCCTCCTAGCGAACCATTTTGGATGACCTGTTCGTTATCCAATAAATGGTTCCCCGTGGGGCGATTCCCGTAACAGCCTCACAAATTGTCATAGTCACATAGGTATGTAAATCAAGTATTGTCCCCAGAAATGGCCATCAAATGCAATTTTCGGACGTACTTCAGATCTTAGTAGGGTCAAAATCTGCTCGAATTGATAAATATTTACATATCTGCCAGTCCTGTAAAGAAGAGATTATTGATTTTTTATGCATTCTTCAAATAAATTAACAACTTTATTTCAGTGCACTTCAGCAGCACTCGGAAGGGAAAGACTTCTCTAATCTACAAAGACTTTAGATTTATCATGGAACACATAGACAGATACAAGGAAAGACCGAAGAAAAGATGGGTTTGCTGTTTGGCTTATAGAGGATGCAAGGCGGCTTTACACACCGTTGGAGACTGTGTCGTATCAACAACAAATTTTCATAACCACGATGGTTTTTATTAGCATATGAGAAGAGGTATTTTCTGTTCCCGTGAGATTAATGCCCCGCTTTACACTTTTCTTTCCTTTATTTTCACTTTATCATCAAGATCCAATGACATTACAATACAAAGAGACAGGTTATTTTCCTAAACAAATGAAACAAATATACACTAAAAACAATTAACACAAATATCTTGCACTTTTTCAATGCATAATAGAATATGGAAACATTGTTTAGGGAGGAACAACAAACTCGGTCATATGGAAATAGAAGAGAAAACCAACATAAAGGTAGGTATTACTTAAAAAACATAGAATGTCTGACACATACTAAAAACTTGTTTGACGCACTAGATACCCCAATTGTACAAAAAAATACTACTTAACTATATTTTTGACCAAAAAAATAATTTCTAACAAGACAAGACAAACTATCATTAATAGATCAGTTAGACAAGCGTGCAAAAAAAACGTGAAAAACTCCGACGGTAAACACAAGCTTTGGACAAAGACACAAATACCAGCCAATAAAATCATTAAACAATCTTATCAAATATTTATTTACATTTGTTAAATTATTGTATCAAATATGGTTCCATGATAACTCAACACAGTGATTATTCAACACACATTTAAAAAGTGATATAAAGTCATTAAAAACGATGAAATTTTTTTTTAACCTAACCTAACCTAACCCACTTAACCCAGTTAAAAAAGTTTTTGTTTCATCACTTTCCATGACTTTATATAACTTTTTAAAATGTTTTGAATTATCATATTGATGATTTATCCGGTCACCATCAAATATATACACTGTCTAATCAAATTAAACCGAAATGTGGGAAGTAACAAATACTCTTATGTTTCGAGTAAATCTATCTACCTATATAAATAAAAATCTCGGAAAGTTCTGCAATAATTTCTTTGAAATTTCGACATAACATTGGATTCGAATACGCGTGTTATTTTATATAACTACGAGTGTATTCACAAAAAAATATCGAATTTATTAGACACACTAAGGGTACCCCACCACACGTTGCTGTTGCTAAGTCTCTTTGTGCAGATAGAGAAATAATAGCGCGAATTGATTTTACGTCCAACAGATGGCGCTGTTTTTTCAAAAAAGGCATAATTTTTCCTGTCACAGGTGACATCTATATAACATAGGTAGGTACATAAAAACACACGCGTGTTCGAATTTAACGTTGTGTCAAAATTTCAAACCAATCGGTGAAGATCTTTCAAGAACAAACGAACATTTACACATTAATTTATATATAGATAGATGTCACCTATGACAGGTGAAAACATATGTTGGACAAACATGCTATTTTTTTAAACAGCACCATCTGTTCGACGTAAAAGCAACAGGCGCTATTGTTTCTCTACCCGCACAGACAGACTGAAACGTGGCGGGGCACAGCTAGTTCATGATAAAGAACTTGAGTGAAAAAATATTATGGCTTAAAATATTAATATAAATTAATTCTGAATATATTTATTTTTTATTATATATAATTACACGCAGAATCTCTCAAAAGCACAGGAAGGCATTTTTTTACAAAAAAGCCTACAGCGACGTGTTTGTGACAGCTGGTGATATCTGAGGTGATATCTCACAAAAGCGGCGCTATAAAAATTGTCCAATATTATTAATTTTTTTTTAAACTTCCTATTTTATGTCCGGATTAAATCTTCCCCATAGGAAAAACTAAACCCTTCCACACACTTTTCCACAAATGATCATCTAGTCAATCAACATTATGTAAGTGCATTATATAAGCAAAATAAATACAAAACAATACAAGAACAACACGTCAACATTATTATTATCTTGTTATTATTATTATTATAGCTTGTCTGATGGATACCAAACACAGTAAATTTCAAGCATGTCCACTGAACCTAGTTCAGTGAAATTAACTGACTACACGCGCATTATCTCAGCCACCTACGAGTATCTTCACTTATCTCACAAAAAATGCTTTCGTATTTTGTTGAATTTATATTATCATTTTTTATTCCCACCGGGTTGATTAAAAGTAATTTTCATCTGAAAGTATTATTATCCTACTGACTGCACAGTTTAGGATTGTTGTAAACGTAAGTGACACCGTCTGTTATTCTCAAAAGGAACTGTGGAAGTTTCCATGGGTTTTTATCTGCTAGTAGCCAACCATTATACAATTCGATACATACATATACGTTAGTACGATATCAGGGAAAATTAATGATAAGTCCTGCTTCACTTTATAATATATTTAACATATTAAAATTCATACGGCATGGCTTAAAAAAACATACACACAATCCCAATACCCAATGTAGCAACCTACGAGTATATTACCTCGGGTGACCGGATAAATCATCTCAATGATAATTCATCACATTTAAAAAAAGTTAAATACAGTCATGGAAAGTGATGAAACAAAAACTTTATTAACTGGGTTAAGTAGGTTAGGTTAGGTTAGGTAAAAATAATTTTTTTCATCGTTTCTAATGAATATCACTTTTTAAAAGTGTGTTGTAAGTGTCACTGTGTTGAGTTATCATGGAACTATTACCTCGTATATTAGAACTGGTACCCACACATTCGCGCTCTCATTCCTGCATCCCTGTCTCACTCTACCAAAATCACAAATACCACAATAATATAATAAACATGCAGCACATATTTGTGTTAATCAATTATTATATTTATAGTTATATAATTATACTATAGTTAATTAATTATAAATTTGTTATACGTTTGTATCGTAATGTAATAAATATATTTTTAGGAAAAATACCATGATTTGTGTTGTATAATATTATGTATTAATAGTTATGAACGATTGTTAAAAATATAAAAATAAATATACATATTGTGTGACGAACGGGTATCAGAATGAATATTTTGTTACAGAAAGGTTTTTGAAGTGCCTGATTATTATACTTATTTAAAAATATATATTTGATACTATTTCCATTAATAAATGATTACTTTTAAAAATCTTGTCTCTTTCACCCCTAGTCACATTATTTACCATTTTAATGATCTGAGCAGCTGCTTTCGTCAAATGAAAATTAATAAGCAGACATGGTCATTACCGCCTTGAGACAAATGAAAAATGGGAAATCAGCGGGTCATGACGGACTGAGTACCGAACACATCAAACACGCTGGAGGACCGATTTTTCTAATGCTGGCGAGTTTGTTTACCGACATCTTGAAGAACGGATACTTGCCAACAAATATAACAAGAACTATAATAACACCTGTTCTCAAATCTAAATCGTTGGACTCTACCTCTCAAGACAGCTATAGACCGATCCCAATTGCCACCACCATCGCACGATTATTCGAACGTCTATTATTAAACAGTATCGGACCCAGTCTGGAAACCTATGACAACCAAATGGGATTCAAAAAGCAAACTGCTACCGATACTGCTATTTTTATGGTAAAAAGAACCCTGGAATACTACAGGAATAAAAAGACCACCTCATATGCATGTTTCTTAGACCTGAGCAAGGCCTTCGACAGGGTTTCTCACCCTCTGCTATGGGCTAAACTCAGAGAAAGAGGCATATCATCTGAGGTCATACATATCCTCGACTCGTGGCACAGACAGCAGGAAAACCTAGTAAGATGGAAGGATGATTTTTCCGAACCTTTCCTCCTAAAGACTGGCGTCAGACAGGGAGGATGCATGTCACCGATACTGTTCAATCTGTACATGGACGAACTCACCGAAAGGCTAAACAATGCAGGAGTAGGCTGCCACATCGGAGGACAGTGTCTGAATAACGTCAGTTATGCGGACGAAATGGTCCTGATGGCACCATCTATAAGGGGACTGCGCATTCTTCTGAAAATCTGTGAAGAGTATGCTGAAGAAACAAATATGTTATATTATAACCCCGCTAAAACGGCTCTATTGGTCATAGGACATGGGCAAGGCCCGAAAAATATTCCTCCAGCTACCTTGAACGGTGTGAACTTGAAGGTGACCGAAGGAACTAAATACCTTGGACACATAATCACCAGTAATCTGATGGACGATGATGATATCGATAGACAAAGGCGAGCTCTCAGCGTTAAAGCAAACATGCTCAGTAGAAGATTTCGCCTTTGCAGTACCGCAGTAAAAAGGACGCTCTTCCTTTCCTTCTGCGCAACGTTGTACACGTGCGAACTATGGGCAAACTACAAAAAGAGTAGTATAGAAAGACTACGGGTCCAATACAACAACGCCTTCCGCAAAATGTTTTGTCTCCCCAGATACTGCAGCGCTTCCCGTATGTTCACGGAGGGGCGAGTTCCCGGATATGCAGCCCTTATTAGATCCAGGGTGGCAGGAATGAGGGAAAGGATAAGAAGCTCTGGAAATATCCTCACTATGGAAGCCCGCCTCACTCCATCCTCCAGCATTGACGCACACTGGAGAAAAATACTAGCGCCTAATATAGTCACGGCTCCCTAAATAATAATAATAATACTTGGATGACTTGTATAGCGCCGTTTTTGTGCAAAAACACCTCTAGGGCGCTGTACAAACTTATAATACAATTCTACAATGATCTATGTTATTACTTAACTATTTATGGAGAAAATATACAGTACAATACTTACCTGGTAGGTCACTTGAGATTAACACTTAATTAGCATTTTCTAATTGTTTATTGGCGAAATTTAGATACAGGATTTAAGAATTAATTGAAAAATTGAATATAACTGGACTTTCTCTTAGGAATTGTATATTTAATTTAAGGGTACGACAGCTTAAAAAGGTCTGCCTACAGCTGATGATGTTGCTGATCTAAGAGTTGACTGCCTCAGACCAGTGTTTTCCGGGACGCATAGTTCAGAGATGTAGGGTGGGGCCATTTCATTGATGGATTTAAACACCATCCAGCACAGTTTGTACTGGATTCTTTCAGGGCACTTGAGCCAGTGAAGGTTACGAAGGTGTTCTGAAATGTGCGAATATTTTGAAACCCCGGTTATGAGCCGTGCTGCTGCATTAAACACTGATTGAAGTTTGTCAATTTGATATTTTGGAAGGCTGGCATAAATGCCGTTGCAGTAATCGAGACGTGAGACTACGTAAGAGTTGATAAGTAGTTTTGTTGCTTCTGTAGGAAGGTTTCTTCGGACAGACTTGAGTTGTCTTAGGTGAAAAAAAAATAAAGGCTTCAACTTTCTATTATTCTATTATTTTATCATTTTATTCTATTTTATTTTCAATTTATTCTGTTTTCTTTGTTTTTCTGTTCTATCTTTTTGTTTTTGATTATATATTATGTTGTATCTCTATATGGAATGTGTGGGACTGCACTAACCTCCCCACATACCGGAATAAACACTTTATTATTATTATTTATATTAAACTAGTTGAAGTCCCCGGGTTTGCCCGGGAGTACACGGAGTTTTAAGACATCGAATGTTGGCAGTAATTTTACCTTAATATTCTTACTTCTACTCTTGGTTTTGTTAATTCATACCCATATATGTATAATTAACATTCCTATAAAACCATATCTTATTTACTTGTTTATATAGTTTTTGAATGTCATTAGCTTCGTACTGACAGACGAGCCGCATAACTTAAGTATACACTATTATATTCATAATTGATTTCATCCACTTTATTTTGCCTTGTTATTTATTTGCTAGTTGGTAGCGGCTCACGGACACGAAGCTATTTACTTAAAAATCATGGTATAATTTTGAAACTTGCATTTTTTTTGTACTCTTTTCATAGCCCACGCCATCTTCAAGTATTTTAAAAATGCCAGTTTTCGTTTGTTATTTATAACCTATTGAGGCTCCGTTATAAGCGTTCAAACAGTTTACAGTAGCTCAGCTTTTACAGAAAATTAATTTTCTCATGGCCTATGTCATCTTTGGGGATGCTGTGGGGGGATCTATTCAAGGAAGGAGATAAATTTCAGGCAAGGAAAAATATATTAGGTAGGGGTAAGAACGAGGGTCAGTGTGCCCAGGAGTGGCCGACTTATGAATCCATCCTTCCCACTGCAGTGCAAGCCGATAGTTCGAGATATTCCTGCTGGAGAATACAGTTTGAACGCAGAGAACACAATTGAAACACATGCAATTTGAAATATCATTGTTAATAATATGTATTCATGTTCTTTAATTTTAAGTTTGGAAGTACAACAGTACAAGGATTTGATCAGAATTTATAATCCTAAATGTGATTCGTTCCTCGGCATGAGAATGATTTCGAATAATGTTAATACAATACGATTAGGGTGTATTATAAGAATACAAGAATGCTCTCAGGTAGGTATATTTAATTTAATCGTGTGAAAGCCTAAAAAGATAAGTTTTTAGTTTTGACCTGAATTCTGGTGGGCTTGTTATGCATCATAGTTCCGGACAACGAGTCTGCCGAGTTTCAGCACGATTGAATGTCGGGAAGTGGGTTAATTTAAGATTTGCATTCATTAATTCCCGAAAACAAACGTGAAATTTTAACAATGTGAACATTTTACAGTGAGAAGACATATATGTAAGGCATTCGCTTGTTTTCAGTTATCCAAATAATTAACTTATACATAATGTTTCAGTTCTTTACAGTACAACACAAAAAGGAAAACCGTCCATGAACTACAATGGCTACAGGTTTATAATGGGCCACAGGTACAGGAACAAGCAGAGAAAGCGGTGGATTTGCTGCTTCGCCTATAGGGGCTGCAAAGGCGCGCTGTACACCATAGATAACACTATTGTGTCTACAGATAAAAATGTGCACAATCACGATTTTTATTACTAAACTATCTTATTTACTCATTGACAGTTTGATAATTCCTTTAGAAGGCGAAACAGCTGTCACGCGTAACAATAATTACAGGACAGAAACTAGTTTATATATATGTTTTTTTTTAATTAATCTAATAATAATATTATCGAATGTATATGAAAGAAAAACTTTAAAATAAAATGGAGTTCTACAAATTCTATTTTATGTAAGCAAAGAGACTGTGTTTTACTAACCACGACAGAATAAATAAACATGTACTTAAAATGCCGAGCGGCCAGCCATGCAACGTCACACTACTTTTGTAAAAATAATATAATGTATATTTTTTTTTGCTAAATTAAGGTTTTGTAAATTTTACTGTCTTATCAAATAATGTGTTTACACAGTATTCAACCCTCGGATCGCGAATCTTTGGGGAGTGAATAATTATTAAAAATTATAAATAAATTAAACACTTTTTTTTGTTTACACCACTTTTAATAATTTACGAAAAACTTTTTTTTTCATTAGTACCCAAATAAAAAACGATCAGATTTTATTGTTATTTTTTGATTTGGATCAGTACATGGATCAGTATTGTGTACGAGCGTGGAACGCACTGTAGCTATACAGGTTGTCCGGGGGGTAAAGGGAGGAGGTGCTACACGATAGTGCAAGATATTTATATTATAATATTTATGTACGGGAAAGAAGTAGGAATTTCGAAAAAAGTTATCCATCTTTTTTTACTTCTACCATCATATAGAATCGCTTCCCAAAGTTAACGAACTTTACTCCAGGACACCCTGTAGATCCCATATAGTTTCCCCAGGATAGCTGCTTATATATCTCTCTAATGTTTTACAAAAATATAATTTAATGAAGACATATGAAACTTTTATTGAGTTTTATTATATTTTCCTCATAAATAAGCATTATTTACAATAAAAGACGTACTAAATAAATACATTACTACTACTTTTGAAAATGAATATTTTCGATATTTTTCAAAGAATTTGCGGCGCGCTTTTTCACAAATAAAAACAATGTTTACAAGTGACGAAACGACAAGCTATAATAATATTAAGAACGATTATTTCCTTGCCAAGCGAATTACACTTATTTTAGTATGCTAGAAGCATTTTTTAAGGTTCATAATACAATCAAATCGAGGCAAGTATAAAGAGTTCCATGCAAATCCTCGGTAGATTGATTGGCACATCAGAGGTTAAGAAGAGTAATGTGGGGTATTTTATTAGATTAATTTCATTACTATTAACGCTGTCCGAAACGTTGTTTTAAGAAGGAGGAAGCGCAACATGGCATAATAACCCAAGAATTAATCATGAAAATACTTTTGGCCGTAAATATCGCATTATGAAAATTGTCCTTTTTTCAACCTACCATTTGGTCGTCTCTCTCTCTCTCTCTCTCTCTCTAAGAAAAAAATATATATTCATTTTTGTCACGTGAACAATGATCTGAAGATGGGTGGGTGTGGGTGTGTGTGTGTTTGTGTGTATGTATGTGGGGCGTACCTATGTTAGGCGTTGGATTGAATACAGCCAATTTTTACACATAAAAAACAACATTATTTTTGTTGTTGTTTTCAGTTCATTATAGCGTGTCTCGGAAAGGAACGCAAGTTATAGTATTCATGGATAAGAAGTTCATATTGGACCAAAGATACAAGAACAGGGAGAAGAAACGGTGGATTTGCTGCTTGGTCAAGAGAGGGTGTAAAGCTGTTTTGTACACCCTGGGAGACATGGTCATATCCGTTTCAAATACCCATCAACACCATTGGGCCAATTTTGGCAAGACTGGCAGTTTCTAAATTTTAACTATTTTGATATATTTTAACGTGTATGTATTATTTAAATATGTTTAACCCTTGTTTTCGATGTTTGCGTAGTTCCTATTAGACTTTTGTTGGAAATAAAAACAAATTATATTTTAATGCCATGTTTGAATTTAGCAAAACTTTCCATAAATACATCGACAATCGAGTGAACGATCAGCGCCATTTTGATTTTTTTAGCAGGAGTTTATGGGGTGAGGCTTAGTCTCGGACGTGGCGGCGGATGCGTTTGCCCATCTACCGCGTGGCGGGATCGGGAGAGACTGGTTGAGGGAGACCTTTTACCTCTCCAGCCGGACTCTCACGACCCATCGCCTTGCACCGCAGTGGAAGGGATGGATTCATGCGTCCAGAGGCGAATTTGCAGTCTTGGCCGCCCTAGGCCCCAGTCCATGTAGCCGCCCCTTTCTCAGTACCCATCATATTGACCAAAACCGTTTTAATTTTCCTGCCATTATCATTCATGGTTCATGGGGTGAGATTTGTCCAGGTCTTGGCGGCGGATACGTCTGCCCACCTGCTGCGTGGCGGGCCGGATCGAGAGAGACTGGGTGAGGGAGGCCTTTTGACCTTTGCAGCCGGACTATCTTGACCCATCGCCTTGCAACGCAGTTGGAGGGATGTATTCATACGTATGTCACTCCTTGTGAGGTTTCGTCCACGTCCTGTAAAATATTTTGATTTTTGTTAATATTGCAGTACATACACGTCGCGTCGCGAATACCTTTAAGAAATTAGAAAAACGCTCGTCAACTCGCTGCAATTGCTGTACGCACACTGGCATACTGACCGCTGCCGGCACTGACTGCTGTCGCCTGTCGCGAGCGGGTGCGTATTTCCAATCCCTACGCGGGTTTGGTTTTATTTTTTAAAGAAAATAACTAAATAATGTCACACTTTATTATTCACTATCATCAGTGGAAAGTTCATAATTGGCATAAATAACATCTTATTATTGTATTATTTTATAATCTCTGATTTATTGATTTATTATAGCTTTTGTAAGGTAAGGCACATTCCAAATTGGAAAGTATGGCGAGCGATATGCTGAAATACGCCATCCCACGCATATTATAGCTCTGTGTGTGAACACGCTATTATGCATAACAATACCTAACGCGGTTCAGTCACTAGCGCAACTGAATCACGGTAGGGATTGGAAATACGCGAGCGGGCAAGCGACGGAGCACGATAGGTGTGGCGAGGGCGGCTGCGGGGCGTGGGGGCGCGCTGTGTGCTGTGTGTGAACACGCTCTTGCATATCGCTATTTCGTACGTAGAATATTTAGGTACTTAGGAAGTAATTTCTTGTTATCATCTGTGACTTTTTTGTCACGATTGGCCGCCCCTAATATCTGGCCGCCCTAGGCCCGGGCCTACATAGGCCTAAGGGCAAATCCGCCTCTGCATGCGTCCGTCACTCCTGGAAACATTGACCCCAGGTTCCTACCCACCTTCAAAACTTTTTTCTTCGCAGAAATTTCTCTCTACATGTAAGGTACTTGTAAATAAAAATTGACCACCAAAAATTCCAGAAAAAATCTATTTTTTTTCCCTCACGGCCTCCTGTGTAGAGCTAATGTATAAAAAAATCTTAAAGCGGCATCCCAGAATATCCCAGAAAAGGCGGGAAGTTATTGTTTTTATACAGCGTAGTAGTATCATAGACAATAGTCTGACCTTGGCAAGATCGGCAACTTTTAAATACAGCTTAGTAGTATCATAGAAAATGATCTTACTTTGGCAAAATTGGCAACTTTTAAATATTGTCCATTTTTCATACCCAAGAATCTTGTAATCTTGAATATGTACCTAAAAATATATTTTAGTATGAATGTACCTACATTATTAAATTATTTTCCCATATTTTTTCACTGTTTAAATAATTCCCACCAGTCATTTTATGCAAAAAGTGTTTTAATGTTGTAAAAATTTTCACTAACACGTTCAAAGTGAACTTATCAACGATAAGTACCCTTTTGAATGTTTATGCTTGGACTTTCCCCCGTTAAACCCTGTTTCTCGATCCGTTTTAACTTTTTATCAAATGTGGTTCAAACGTCGAGCCCTATCCATTCGAAATGGCACTGAAGGTTAAAACACCACAAGCCATATAACAAAATGGCGCTGAAGGTTGAAACACCACAAGCCCTATAACAAAATGGCGCTGAAGGTTGAAACACTACAAGCCAATAACAAAATGGCGCTGAAGGTTGAAACACCACAAGCCATATAGCAAAATGGCGCTGAACGTTGAAACACCACAAACCATATAACAAAATGGCGCTGAAGGTTAAAACACCACAAGCCAATAGCAAAATGGCGCTGAAGGTCGAAACACCACAAGCCAATAACAAAATGGCGCTGAAGGTTGAAACACCACAAGCCATATAACAAAATTTGAAGCCGCCTTAATGAAACAGGAAGGTAATATTATTTGAATGGTGTCCAATAACTGTTAAATAATATTTTTTATTATTTTCCATCTCGGCCGATAATTGCATTGTACGTGTAATATTGATATTGATTTGAATGATTTTATTTAATAAATGTTTTCATTTCTATCCTGCAGATATTGATATTTTAATAGTTTTACATGTAGGTAGTTATAAATGTAAGCTAATATTGACCACCTGGCCAATGTCCGTATTTTTATGAATTTTTAATGTATTTTCATCAATTTCAGATTCAATATATTGGTCGACAAAAGACAAAGCGAAGAAAGTTCAGAAAGCTATAAAATATATATCGGAGCACGGCAATGAGCCCATCCGAGCTGTGGCAAGGAAATTTGGGGTGCCCAGAAGTACTCTTCGATTTAAAATAAAAAATCCCTTCACCAAAACGACACGTGGCCCCAGCTCTATTTTAACAGCTGAAGAAGAAAATTTGATCGAATCCTATATTTTATATCACGCTGACAAAGGATTGCCACGAAATAAAAAAGACATTTTAAATGAAGTTCAGCAACTCTTGAAGAAAAATCCAAGAGCAAATCGATTTGTCGACGACAAACCGGGATATGGCTGGATGAAGCTATTCTTAAAGCGGCATCCCAAAATATCCGAGAAAAGGCGAGGTAGTTATTGTTTTTACGCAGCCTCGTAGTACCTACCATAGATTAAATAAATCATCTGGCAACAAAATGATATCTACATTTTAAACTCCAAAAAATGTTGAGAAATCGCTGTTTAAAATCCTTCGGGTACGTGCTGTTACATCTTGTGCATTTATATCATTAATATATTGTTAATTTATTGTCTTCACTGTTTAACTATGTAGTTCTTATTAGCCCTTTAAAAAAACATGTTTTAATGCTGTGTTTTAATTTTGTAAATCTTTTCACAAAAACGTTCCCGATCGGAGACATTTTAAAGGTTGACATTTGAACTTTCCCCCGTTAAAAGCTGATTCTCGTCCCGTTTTAGATTTTTATAAAATTTTGATCAACCGTTGATCTCTATCCATTAAATATGGCGCTGATCGTCGTATGACCATCTATCAAATGTGACGAAGGTTGAAATGGCGCTGATCGTCGTATGACCATTAATCAAATGTGACGAAGGTTGAAATGGCTCTGATCGTGGTATGACCATCAATCAAATGTGACGAAGGTGGAAATGGCGCTGATTGTGGTATGACCATCAATCAAATGTGACGAAGGTTGAAATGGCGCTGATCGTGGTATGACCATCAATCAAATGTGACAAACGTTGAAATGGCGCTGATCGTAGAATGACTATCAATCAAATGTGACGAAGGTTGAAATACCGCAAGCTAATAACAACATTTGATTGCGCTTTCATGAAACAAGACGTTCATTGTTTTTTGAGTGATTTCCAAACTGTTAAAAAAATTATGAACTTATTTTATTATTTTCGAATTCGGCCATTAATCCCCCCATATGTGAAATAATGAACCACCTTGTACATTCTAACGCAGCATCACATTCACTGGTCAAACGCATTGTACATACAGTTTCATATTATTGATCGAAGAACCGCGGTGGGTACAATTGGTGGGAGCCATAATTTGTTACTATTCTATCATTAATAATAGGATAGAGCGTTGTAGGTGATTTTTCACAAAAACGGCGCTATATAAATCATCCAAATATTATTATGATTTTCGTATTTAAAGTGAGGTTATGAAAGTTATATTAAAGTGTAACGAAAAAAGGTAAATTTTTTTTGTTAGCTTATTAATTGTGTTTTTTTCGTATCTAATAGAAAATAGAAAATATTTCCAATCAATTCTGTTAAATTGAATCGAAAAACGAATAAAACATCAATTTTATTGATTTTTTTTTTGTTTTTAATTTTTTTTATTTTTCTACCCATATGTTTAATATAATGTAATATCATATTATGAATTGTCTGTGACGAACTACGTGGAACTTCAGTCAACGTTAAGAAAAAAATCGCTTTCACAATAGAACTCAAATGCCATTACTTTGAAGCTCTCGCGAAGACGGGCTTCGCGATAGTTCTAATCTCTCCGCAAAGATATCTCTGTCGAATTCAATTGACATTAAACTCCAAGCCTAAGCTATCATAATACATAGTATTAGATGTATTCATAATATTCAGCATTACATTTAATCTTGCAGTGGAATTTCTCATCACATTTAACTCTTTGTAAGGCTGTGGGAGGATACTTACCACATATAAATGTTGGTTCCACGGTTCCGGTTAATCAAAACTCTTCGACTAACTAACTAACTAACCATCACGCCGTTTCCCCGCAGAGATAGGCAGAAAGGATGGACCGCCAAACAACTCGGTCTTGGCGCACACTCCTTGGCTCATTCACATTCATCGTCTCATACATACTCTTCTATTATTCTGTGACATGGCCCGACTCAAGTATCTGATTCACTTGGTCGTGGCATGTCTTCCTCTGGCGTCTCCGACTTCTGCTACCATTCACATTTGCATCCTATATTCTCCTCACACACCTTTCTTCACTCATTGGCTGTACATGCCCAAACCATCTAAACGTCCCTTTCATGATCTCACTCATTACAATTACGTCAGCCTTGCACTATTTGCGGATCTCCACATTTCTCACACGATCATACATAGTTTTTACAACATATACGTATCAGGAACCTCATTCCTACAGCATTCAGTCTTCAACAGAAACTGTAAAACAAACTACGCATCGCTGTATCGATTTGGTAATTGATTTTTTTTATTTTTTGTCAAAAATTCGGCAGATAGTCTAAGAAAAATACGAAATTAGATATTGTTATTTTTGTTTTGTATGATAATTTAGGTGTTTGAAATATGTTATCGAATATTTGTTGATTTATGACACTGTTAAATATATGATAAAACATACCAAGCTATATCGCTTAACGCTCTATGATCATTTGTAATAAAAATAATATTTGTATGCTTTGTATAGCACTGTTTTTGTGCAAAATCACCCCAAGGGTGCTGTGGGATTGGGTTTGGTGATTTAGTGGGCTGATTAAGATTTCAGTTTAAAAATTCGTTTTTCGTTACAGACAACAACACGCGTCGCTATACACACAGGTTATCCTATAAAAAAGGCGGCGTTTTTGGGGTGCCAGAAGAATTGCGTCTGTCCCAAGTTGGTAAACATATAGAAGGTGCCGTTATTGTAGCACCCGGGTCGAGGACAAAAGGTCTAAATATCAATGCAGCGTGTGCAAAGTCGCACTGTGCGTTGTTCCTTGCTTTGCCGACTTTCATAATAACTCGTCATGTTTTGTAATCAGATTTAAAAATACATTTATGAAATATTCTAATGTTACGAAATTCTGATGATAAACGTGTTTTTATTATGGTTCAAACATTTTAGAAGTTTTGAACAATACTTGATGATACCTATCAATTTTCACTGGGGTGGAAAGGGTTGGCTTCGAAGATTTCATCTGTTTTTGCTTTATCTGCATAACTTAATAGTTGTGTCATGTTTGGGGATACTGTGTGGAGGGTATTTGTTGGAATGGGAGGAGTGGAGTCTGGGAAGCAAAAAGACATGAGGGATGGGTAGGAATCTAGCGGTCTGTGTGTAGGAGTGACGGACATGTGAATCCATCCCTCCCACTGCGGGCAAGGCGGTGTTCCGAGAGTGTCCTGCTGCAGAGGTCAAAAGGACTCCCTCAACCAATTTCTCCCGATCCAAACTGCCACGCAGTTGATGGGCACATGCATCTATTGCCAAAACCTGGAAACATCACTCCATGAAGCCGGGCTCTCCCGCCAAGTCACCACAAGTAAATCACACGCGGTGAACGTAGCGAACCATTCCAAGTGGTTCGCTACGTTCACCGCGGCGGTATCCATACCCGCCTTGTGTGTGTGTGTGTAAATTGTAAACCTTAAAGCCAATTGACAGGCCCTCTCGAAATCAGCTTGTTGCCAAATTTTTATTTCAAAGGTTGCGGCCACATCTCGTCCGGATCAAGGTCATGCAAATTTTCAAACAAAACGTGTTTAATCATGGTCTGGTAACGCTCCCCATTGAGAATTCCTAATAAATAATGCCTAGTGAAGACTCAAGCGTGTAAAAAAAGGTGCATTTTTGTGTCTTTTTATGGTTTGGTTTCCCTCCATATGCGGTAATTTTGCTTTTTAATACACCTGCTAAGTAAAAAATAATCCTCGATGAACATAATTTTGCGATAGAACAATAATGTATCTTGCACGAATCGACGACCGATTTTGAAATTGAATGTGAGTCTGTTCGTGATGATTTTCCAAATTATACAGATCATGTCAAAGAGTGAGCGCAGTTTGGCAGCGCTCGGTTTAAAATTTTTCTCTCGTAAGTTCTCTCTGTACGAAAAAATCACCCGTTATATAATTCCACTTTTAAAATAGTAAAAAAATTGCAGATTTCTGGGGCTAGGTTGAGCCTCAGGTTAACTACATAACTTCTTAGATTTTTTTGTATTAATTCTACCACTATTTTATACTTTTTTATGTAGAAATATCATCGTATTTGGGTATATATATTCTTCTGCTACATTATTTTGCTCCCTTCTGCTTGTATTAATTTGTACTATCCATGTAGTTTATGTCTCCTTGATATATTTAATCTCAGTGTTTTTGAATAATTTTAATGTTCCCGCATGTGAAAATTTGCTTATATCCAGTAAAATAAATAAATACAGATATGTTTGGTTGAGTTAAATACTAAATAATTTCGTTGGTTTTCTTTTCAGTCAGTCGGCAAGGGACAAAAATGTGGTACATGGGCGACAGGTACCACGTGGATCCCAGGTACAAAAACAAACTCAAAAAGAGGTGGATATGCTCGAGGGTTAAGCGGGGGTGCAAGGCAGCTTTACACGTCGTGGGAGACACTGCCGTATCTATCACCAATAACCACAATCACCTTCAGTCGGCGGGGGACGATGCGTTAGTACATGGGCTACAGGTACTTTGTGGACCCTGTGTACAAGAAAATGCTCAAGAAGAGGTGGATATGCTCGAGGGTTAAGCGGGGGTGCAAGGCAGCTTTACACTTTGTGGGAGACACTGCCGTATCCATCACCAATAACCACAATCACCTTCAGTCGGGGGGGGGGGGGGGGAAGATGCGTTAATACATCGGCTACAGGTACTTTGTGGAGCCTGGTACAAAAAAATGCTCAAGAAGAGATTCAAGATTTATATGTTGTGGGAGAGACAGCATTATATATCACCAATAGACACAATCACAGTCGACAAGGGACGGTACTGTGGTACATGGACTATTGGTACTTTGTGGACCCTGGGTACAAGAATACCATCAAGAGGTGGAAATGCTCGATGGTTTGACGGGGGTACAAAGCAGCTTTAAGGTGCGATTCCGTGCCACGCGGCAGTCGGCAGACGGCAGCAGCAGACGTCGACTGCAGTGCCGCCGACGGCAGACGGCACTACTTAACTGTATGAACTTGTATAGGACCGTTTCCGACACACCACTACAAATGCCGCGCGGCACTTGTAGTCGACGACTGACGCCTAGCGGCAGACGGCACTCGAGTGCAAGCATAGTACTGCCGTCGACTTTTGACATAATGGACGTGTTGACAGACGGAGAGAGCGAAAGTCTTAATTTAGTGTCTAAAAATCCGTGCTTATTTAATTGCAAGAATATTAATTATAAAGATCAAAGAATAAGAGAAAATGTTTGGAAAGAGATCGCTCAAGATCTCAATAAAACCAGTAAGTTTTTTAATTTTTTTATTATAAACTTTTACCAACTATTGTGTACGATTTACAACCCTTCTTTGCCAAGATACTTCACCTAATTGGGAACAAAAATATTCTTTTAGTGTGTCTCGGATCGCTAAGCCTCCAACATTAGCAAAACCTCTTGAACGCGCCATTCTGATCATATTATCAGATGGTGTTTCTTCTTCATTGCGGTGGTATCTTGGAATCTACAGGTTTTCAAGATAACCATCTCGTAATATATTGTGCAAGCAACAGGCAGACATTATTAAGTCGTCACAAGTTTCTGGCGAAATCGGTATAGGTATATAAAATACTCTAAAAACTTGAGATAATAAACCGAAAGCGTTTTCGACCACGCGCCGAGCACGACATAGCCTGTAGTTAAAAATATCTTTCTGGTTGTCATGTCTTGCAATTCTTTGAGAATAAGGCTTCATCATAAATGTATCAAGAGCAAAGGCTTCGTCTCCAATCAGAAAAAAAATATCATTTGTTCCTGGTAACTTTTTTGGTTCGGGAAAATTTAATGCATTGTTGTGTATTTTCTTTCCCATTTCTGACTTTTTAAATATACTGCTGTCTCCTTCTTTACCATACGACCCCGCATCAATTGCAATAAATTTGTAGTTTGAATCAACTATTGCTAGCAATACTATGGAGAAGTAGTCTTTATAATTGAAGAAAAGAGATCCACTGCGCTGTGGTGATTTTATAGGGACATGCTTGCCATCGATGCTACCGACGCAATTTGGAATGTTCCATTTTTCCCAAAAGTCTCTTTCGATTCTTTGAAAATCGTTTTTAGTAGGAGGAGGCATACAAATTGGAACAAGTTTTAGTCGAAGTAAATGTAATAATTGTTGTACTATTCTCGATATATATGATCTTGATATACGATAATGAAATGCCAAGGAAGCAAAACTTTCTCCTGTTGCCATGAATCTGAAACAAACGAAAACTAAATATGAAATGTACATATACTTATACTAAATTACTGACTATGCATAGACCATAAAAAATAGGATAAGATTAGGAGATAGGAGAGATAATCTAATATTGAATATTTAAATTGCAGGTGAGAATTGTAAAAAGCAGTGGAAGACAATTCGCGAGGGGTATATGTGTTTTAAACGCAAAAATAAACTTCCCACTGGATCGTCAGCTCCGAAAAGTAGTCGAACAAAATGGAATTTGTACAGATTATAGTCCTTTTTAGAAAATTTTCTGCAAGAGAGGTCTACTATTGGTGACATAGATGATGAATCGGAGTCATCACAAATAACCGCTGAAGAGTCCTCAGAGTCGGCACAGATTAATACTCAGCAAGGGAATGACGACACGTATTCTGTACCTAATATCGAGCAAGGGAATGCTGACACACAGTCTGAAGAAAATATATCTGTTCCTCTTACCGCAGCGTACAAGTAAATAAGAAAACGTCCCCATAGCAAGATAGATGATATACTATCATTTTTGAGAGAGAGAGAGAAATCACGGCTTTCGCTGTTGAAAAATACCTATCAAAATGAAATACAGATGAGTTCAGCTCGTTTGCTAATCATATTTGTCAATGTTTTTGCATCTTGCTTAACGGAAATCGTCTCAGGTGTGCCCCAGGGGTCGCATCTTGGACCACTCTTATTTAATATGTATATAAATGACATTTACGTTTGCTTTAAAAATAGTTACTTTGTTTTATACGCGGATGACATGAAAATTTATAAAGCTATACAGTGTTTATCCGATTGTATGGAATTGCAAAGCGATCTTGATAATATGTGCATATACTGTGAATCAAATTTACTGTCCTTAAACATATCTAAGTGTCACTCGATTACATTTACTAGAAATAAAAACAAAATCATCTATCCATACAACTTGAATAACAAACCTTTACAACCTATGTCTACGTGTAAAGATCTAGGTGTTTACTTAGATAGCAAATTAATTTTTGACAAGCACATTGAACACATTATTTCAAAATCCTACAGAATGCTAGGTTTCTTATTAAGAATATGCAAAGTTTTCAAAAGTGCTAAAACTCTGAAAATGTTGTTTTGTTCATTGGTCAGAAGTCCACTGGAGTATGCTTCCACAATATGGAATCCTCAATATAAGGTATACATAGATTTAGTAGAAAGTATACAAAATAAATTTTCGAAACATTTACTCAAGAAATACAACAATACTACAAATAATATGTTAACTTTACAAAAAAGACGCACATTGTCAGACCTGTTGTTTCTACATAATCAGCTAAATAATAAAATAGATAGTCCCGAATTGCTATCCGTAATTGGTTTAAATGTTCCAACGAGGCGTACCAGGCACACTACACTATTTCATATTGAAGCCAACAATACCAATGCAGCAAACAATTCAGTTATTACTCGCGCAATCACAACATACACCCATTACGAAAAATTATTACATTTAGACATCTTTCATGATTCCTTTCTAACATACAAAACTAACTTATTAAATTTCTTAGCATGACATATTTCAAAAATATTTTCACATCATTTTTCAAAACTCCTATTTATTAACAGTCAATTACAACTCGTGAGCTTATTATAATTCTTGTTTTCAATTCATTTATTATTTATTATTTTTATTTTTATCCACACACTTCCTTCCTTTTATAACAATCTCAGGCGAAATTACGTAATGATATTTTATGGACATACGTAATAGGTACTACAACTATGTAATAACTAAAAATTTCTAATTGTATCTAATTGTACTGTGTATGTCTTAACAAATAAATAAATAAAAAATAAATAAATAAATATTGAGCACGTTTTAAAGAAATTACCAATTTTGCTTCAAATAAAAGCCAAAAAAGATATCTTTGAAGTTCTCACCAAGTACGAGATAATGGCCGTAGACAATGCAGCTAGTTCAACACCATCTACTTCAAGCGCTGATACCGCCATGACAAGTGCTTCTGATGATAGTAGCTATACAATAGTAAATGTGTATTCTCCACTTAGCTGTTATTCGGAACCGACCGATTTGTCATGTGCACAAAAGGAAGGAAAAATGGATTCTTTTAATAATTATTCGGAACCAAGTGAAGAAATTCCATCATTGCCGGAATATTTAAACCAGTAGCTTAATATAACTAAGGACAGGTTGTTTCACAGAGTGTGAACGATTTATCAAAATTCAAAGTTAATTTTCAAGTTCTGTTATTATTTCAGCTTTGTGGTTCAACTGGCAAAATATTGATTATAATAACAGAGCTTGAAAAGAACCTTTGCGGAACTAGAAAAATAACTTTAAAATTTGATGAATTGTTCAAATGCTGTGAAACAGCTCGTCATTTTTTCTGTGTAATTCATTACAAAATAATTTTAATTTGTTTACCTTAGTGTCCAATTTTTCTTCTGGCGATATTTTGTTTCGCCTTGTTTTTGGAGCAAGATCATTATAAATTAAAGAGATTACAAAATTAAACTGTTTTTTTTTTATTTAAACGGCAATAACTTCTGAAAATGTCTTCACTCTCTTCTAGGTGTCTTTTTATCAAAGTTTCATTAGCGCCTTCTTCCAGTCTATTTAGGTGCATTGGCAGGCACACTTTTTACGAGAGCGGACGTGTTTTAACCGCTCCAGTTTGTTTAATCCTTTCAGAAGGTTTCCCTTGTTAAGAGATCGCTGAAAAATGTTCAGCATCCGTGTTTTATATAGTGCTTACCTTCTTATTTCACGAAATGCGCGTAACTTCTACCGTTTAGCCGAAATTTGCAATTATTATAGCATTTTAAACCGATTAAATTTTTAAAGTGAACCTAGAACAAAGATTCTCAGTGCAGTCGAAGATTTTATACCTGACTCAAGTGTCAAGTGGTGTCGGGATTTACGGGACCTTTTCAACTGAGGATGTCTGCCTGGAGGACAGATAAGCATTATTTGGTTTAAAGTTTTTGTTTTTATTTTCTGTTTTGGTTTATGTATTTTGTTACAGATGACACACATAAACTTCACTTTGACTTTGGTTCAAGATTTTGCTTATGATAGCCTGCGATAAGCGAGCCCTAAGGGTCTGAGACAGAGGTGTGAAATCGTCGGATCACGACAATAGAAAGAATTTTATTTTTTTATTTTTTTTGCTGGATTTTATTTAGGTATTGGAGCCAGGAAGGAGTCTGAAAGGGTCGAGAGGATGCACTAGGTGGCATGAAAGGCTGGGAGGTGACTGGAGAGACTAGGGTAGACTAGGATGAGGTCATTTTGCACAGCGGTGCTGCCAAGGTCTGTTATCTATGTGAGGATGTTGTGTCGGCGCTCTTTATTGGCAGCAGACACATGTCAGCGCTATATTAGCGGCGGACACATGCCTGAGCGGATGACGAGCCTCGTGCTGGCACAGTTGGTGGACGGGGTAGTCTCTCTCCCTGCAGCAGCTGGTACAGTTCCTTCGCTACCTAGGACTCTTGCAGCAGAGTCTCCATCTTCTGTCTTTGTCGAGCGTCACAGCGGTGCTGCCAAGGTTTGTTGTCTATGTGAGGATGTTGTGTCGGCGCTCTTTATTGGCAGCAGACACATGTCAGCGCTATATTGGCGGCAGACACATGCCTGAACGGATGACGAACCTCGTGCTGGCACAGTTGGTCTAAATAACAAATGTAGATCCTAGGAAATAAATTGTACAGCGCCCTTGAGGTGATTTTTCACAAAAACGGCGCTCTACAAATTATCCAATTATTATTATTATTATTATAGGCTTTCTACTTGAGTAGTAATACAATAATAAATCATCGTCATCGTCTTCTTCTTGCAATAACACATTTTACTATTCATAACTATATATGGAAGACACAACCTTCGGCAGTAATGCAGCGGACGAAACTGCAGTGCCGTCACTGCCGTCGATTTTGGAACCTACGCGACAGCATTAAGTAGTGCCGTCTGCCGTCGGCGGCACTGCAGTCGACGTCTGCTGCTGCCGTCTGCCGACTGCCGCGTGGCACGGAATCGTACGTTTACACGTTGTGGGAGAGACGGCCGTATATATTATCAATAACCACAATTAGGGATATTTCGATTACAGCGTATATAACGTATTTTATTTGGCAACATCCGTGGTAGGGTGTGTCGATGGGTTGTAGATCTATCCCTGATGAAGTTACGGTTGTAGCGAAACCCGGCAGGCATCAAGTATAAGAAATATAAGTGATTTTTACTAACTTTTTTTTAATATTATAATGTCACAACACAAAATATCTGTTTCATATGAACAAAAAATAACTCATTTATTTTCATTACTTCTTTTATTTTTCTTCCAAACCTAAACATTATATATAGTTCGTTCTATTTTAGATGTATCATAACGAAAACATTCAAAACGATTTCCGCATATGGATTCCTGCAGTTATTTTACACATTCGGCGTGTATGTAGGTTATTTTCATGGTGCGCGCAGATGCCGAAGGAATCAATGACGAATGTTATTCTATCTAAATATGCGTTCATATTATTTGATTTAAAAAAAAAACAAGATATCTTTCGGGGCATAATATTTGTAACAATATGCTTTATGTCTCTCAGTAAGATTTTTTTTTGCTTTACGAAGATGCAAATAAAGTCTTATTTTTTTCAGTCAGTTACAACATGTCGCGGAGTGGATCAAATTTATTGTGTTTCATGGGAACCAGGTACCACGTGGATCACAGATACAAGAATAAAATGAAAAAGAGATGGATTTGCCATAGGGTGAGGAAGGGGTGCAAGTCAAACTTATACACCGTGGGAGACATTGTTGTGTCATCCACCAATCTCCATAACCATGATTGTAATATTTTTGAATCGTAAAGTGTATACAAATTAAATTGTCTTTATCTATCCTATAGAGCTCTTCTTCATTTTGTTTACCCACATTATTGCACGTGTCGAGAGTATAAATGTATAATACTCCATTGAAATGAACACGTTGTATCGTCATTCATTACCAATGTCATATGTTCACACTGTTTCCAAATTTATTTATTTTGTGACTCCAGATGATTCGTATGCGGTCTAAGTACAGTTATTTCGAATTTACGCCATGGTGGGTACTGGAATTTACCCATGGTCATCCAAATTGATAGACTTGCCCTAACCTAAAATATGGTTATCATTTCGACGAGCTGGTGGGAAACCAACATCGTGTATAACAGTACGACATCAGTCGTACGTTGACCGCACTTTGAAATAACCAGATTCTGCGCAGAAAAGTTAAGTTCGCTAAAATAAGGTAACAGTTTGCAGCGCAGTCCATCGTGGGACCTTTCTGTGCAGGGTCTGAATGTTCGTTTATAACCGAACATGTACAAATCCGTTGCGTGGCAACGCATAAGCAGTGAAGTAAGTAAATTTTAAGACATTTTTAAAAGTGTGTAACTATAGATAGTGACAAAATATTTATAACAGCCAGCAATTTGAGTGCCATTATAAAAAGGACTGAATGCGTATGCAGATTTTATTTTCAAGAACTAAATAGTGATATTACAAATTACAATACCAGTGGCCTATATTCTGTCAGATTCATTTATTGACAAAGCACAGAAAGGGAGACGTTCACGCCTCTTCCCGCTCCGCGTACTTTCTCTGCGGTTTGTTCCCCTTTTCCTGGTGAACTGGTCTATTAATTTGGATGATAATGCATTTACCGTATATATAAGCAAATAATTTGTTTTTAAAATATTTTTCTTCTTCGCTGCATGGATTGCTCTTGTCTTTAAAGGTTAACAAACGTGTTATATCCCTTTTCAATAAATCTAACTAAGCAGAATTCTCCAACTTCTCTTTCCCCAGCAACCTTCGTCGTTTCGCTGAGAGGAACCACCCTGAGTTTCAAGGGGGGTCGGTTTTACTTGGACCACAGATACAAAGAAATGCAGAGGAAACGTTGGATGTGCTGGAGGTTTAAAATAGGTTGCAGAGCTGTCGTGTACACTGTGGAAGATATCGTCATTTGCTCTAAGCAAAACCATAATCACGGAATTGATGGCAGTCAATTCTAATTTTTTTATAACGACGTGTTCTAGTTTTTCTTAATTTATTTGTACATGGCCAACTCACTCGCTTTGCCGAGTGCTGACGATTGTGTGTATGTGTGTGATTGTATGTGCATATGCTGGGTGTGTATGGGGGGATGTGTGTATTCTGTGTGTATAAATGTTACCTAACCTAACCTAACACTAACCGTCGATAAGATAGCGGTGGACAGGTAAGTTTTTAGATTCTCACGGCCAAAAGCATTTTTGTTGTTTGTTTTTGGGGTTTTATGCCGTGTTGCGCTAACTCCTTCTTTAGCCGACGTTTCGGACAGCGTTGCAGTGTCCATCATCAGGGCAGATCCGGTAGATCCGAAGATGTGTCTTCGCATCTACACATCTTCGGATCTACCGGATCTGCCCTGATGATGGACACTGCAACGCTGTCCAAAACGTCGGCTAAAGAAGGAGTTAGCGCAACACGGCATAACACCCCAAAAACAAACAACAAAAATAGCGGTGGACAGTTTCCCTGCCAATCGTAAAACTGCTTAGTATTAAATTCGTTTCGTATAATTATGATTAAACTTGATTTTAAGGTTTTTTGTGTTTCGTAGGTTTCCGCCATGTATAAATAAATCCAAATTATGGATAATTTTTAGAATGTGTTATTTGTAAGAATTAAATGAAATTTAAGCAGATATTTTCGTATTTATTGTTGCTACGGCTGTTTTGGCGATCGATGCCACTATCGAACTGCGGATATAGAACTTTGGCGATCGATGCCATTATCAAACTGCGCATAATAACATAACTTTGAGACGGCTTATGTATTTGATTATACTATCTGAAGTCCCCGGTGTTGCCCAGGCTTTATACAGAGTTTCAATATGTAATTCTCCTCGTGTGCTAAATTTCATAAAGGAGTATCGAAATTCTATTTTGAGGGGTGAAAATCACCAAATTATTTTAAGAAATTATATTGCTTAGGTTAATTAAAAATACTAAGGAGTGGGGAAAGGATTATTTTTCTTTGATTATTTATTAATATATTTGGATCATTTGTCTTTTTCTATATCTTCAATTGTTCCAGTAAATTTAATCGAGGCCTTTCGTCCCACGGGTTGTTATATACATATTATCATATAATCGACATATACCGAATGCTCTAAGACCCTGTGCAGAAAAGTGTCTCATGGAACTGGGCTGCAGACCGTTACTTTACTATAGCGAACTTAATTTTCAGCGAAGGGTCGAAGGGTGTAGTATTCGGTTTTTGTCGATTGCTTACCGACCCGTGGGACGACGAGCTAAAATATTTTCTTTCGGAATACTTATTTGAATATTATAAATTTAATTTTTTTAGATTTTTTTAGTATCGGAAATCTATGAATCAAATCAATAACAATAAATACATTATAATATCTTCGTAGTTATTGTAACAAGCGCGTCGACAATAATTGGGGTACGTATTTGTGGGGGAAATAAACTATTAAATACCAATGAACATATGTTTAAAATATTTTATTGTGGGTAGGTGACATAGTCAATGTCAATTTCTAAGGAAATTTGCGTTCGTTAAACCAGGTTTCACGCAGCCAACCGAAATAAGTGTAATACCTATCCATGTAAGACCTCACCCATATAAGGCACTAGTTTCGTCTATCAGGCTACCCATAGATGGCGTTTAGCTGTCGAGTGTTGAAGAGACCTAGTATATGATAAATAAGGTGGGGACCTCAAGGTCGGGGCCAGATTATTCCAACCGCCCGCTAATTAAGATATCATAGCCCATGGTCAATCTATCACATTAAAGTTCTAAGTGTTTTGTTGGGCCGAAGTTTTATTTAATAAGATAGTTAGTGAGTAAATCCATTGATACAACATTTAGTATATTTGATTTGATCAGAGATTTGAAGGCAATTTAATTTGCAGTGAGTTACGGGACCACGCGGAAGGGCATGCCCGTGCTGCACTACAACCGGGGTAGGTTCATCCTGGACCCCCACTACAAGGACAAGCCCCGGAAGCGCTGGAGGTGCTGCAAGTTCTTCAAGGGGTGCAAGTCAGTACTCTCCACGGAGGGGGACCGGGTGGTCGTCTTCACTAATATCCACAATCACTTCCCGGAAGGTGAACCCATCATACCGATACCTGTTTTTTCTACACATTAGTTTGTCACTCAAATTCTACATTATTAATATTTTTAAATAGAATAAACAAGATGCCTTGTTCTAATGGGGTGGATACCTACGATGTCGGGCGACTGTAAGTGAGACGGAGTACTGGGCTATTTGGCTAAACGAAACATTTGTTTTCATTAAAATTTGTATGGAAGGCAGTGCTAGTTTTCTTCTTTATTATTTGCTTTTTTACTATTTAATTTCTCTGCACCGCGTTTTACAAAAAGAAATTATTCAAGAAAATGGCAAAGAGTACCTACTTACCCGAATATCCCCACCTTCGAGATGTTTTGTGAACACAGACGAATACTTTCAGTAAAAGTAAAGCTGGTAGCATTATTTCAACAAATTATACAAAAATAGAATTGCTTTGTTCGTTTATCATTAGAATTTCTTTTTTAGATTATTTCTTTGACCCGTGTTTTTTTATTGTTTGTTTAATAAATATAATTCCGAGTTCGTTTTAAACATTGTTTTTTGAAGAAAAAAACAGATTTAATAATACTGTCACCGTTCAATTGGGTATGTATTTTTTAAAAGTTTTACCCTCTCCTCACGTATATCTTATGACTTTGCCCTACCTAAATATGGTCATCGTATATTTAAACAAGTTTCATAAATACAACAATGGATTTAATATATACATTTGTTTATATAACGCTTGTTTTTTTATTGGTTTGTTTTAGACTTATTACCAATAATTCAAAATTATGTGTATTTCGTACACAATGAAAGGCAAAAACGTTTGTAAATGTAGATACTTAACATTTTGTAAAAGCCTGTTTTTTTACTATGTAGGTAGAAAATTAGTTAATAATGTTTTCGAGAAATTTCATATTAATAGTACAATGGTGCTATACGTGTTCTGAGAAGCTGATGAAAAACTCATCCAAAATCGAAACATCACAACATTCAAAATGTTTTACCGTAGTTGTTATATAAGGTGGTATGACTTACGGCTTTACTAATATAGTTGGTGTGTATTTTATACAATTGATAAACAACCGTGCATGTGAAAAACTTACTAATAAACTAAAATTGTCTGAACCGATATTTAACAGCCATCAAAGTTATACACATCGTTTATATCACCTAGCATGGCGGTTGAAATAACATTCAAAATGTATCATCCAATGTAAATTTTCTTTAAAATAAAAAAGTATATGAATATATATAGCGGAAGAGGGTAGTTTCGGTATATTTCCCAGGTGTGTTAAATGTGCTACATATTTCTTATTTTTGAATATGTTGTAAAAACAAATACCTTTTAGAAAGTATATAAAATTACCCTTTATATTTTTGAAATATACTTAAATATTGGATATAAAATTAGAATATTTTAATTTCTTATATGAAAATTAACACGTACACTCGAAACGTCGAAAAATTGTAGAGAATGCGAGATTTTGAAAATACATTCCTTTTATTTAGGAAATCTGCGAGACCTCAGTTTTTATCTCGTTTGTGCAATAAAAAAAATATTAAACAGAGAATAAAAAGAAATATATCTTCGATTAATTGTTAGCGCAATATAAACGTTGATTTCTAGGATTTATATGTATTTACAACTTACAACGTGCATTTGCTATTAAACATAATGTTAAGGACATTGTTTTATTAGTAAGAGCTTGAAACAGAAAATGTACAGTCTATTCAATTTACAACTAAAACACCGTTTAACGGTTGGGAAGTGTTTTTTTATTAGTAAGGCTGTTAGAATTTAAAGTATAAACATATCGGAGTACCTCATGTTATCTCTAGACCGGTCAGTGGTCGAGTTGACATCGCGTTTGGGTCCCACCCAGGCGTAGTGTGTTCAATTCCTCGGCTGGCTAAGTCCGCCGTCACAACACAAGCAACATTTTCAGCTTACTGTGGTGGTAGTAGGAGATTTTCAAATATTGTCAGGTTATTCGTAACCCGGGAATTTTTGTCTTTCTTTAAAAAAAATACATACATATATATATAAATAAGTGTTCTGGTTAGTGTTGGGTTTGTTTTGATTTTCGTATACACATTAGATAGCGTTCGTTATACGCTGTTGAAATGGTTAGCCGTGTTTAGCGACAGATGTAAATAGCCGGGTACCCACCTTCCTCCTCCGCATCGCTACCTTCAGCCTCACAACATACCCTATTCGGGGATGCCGTAGTCTCACTGTCTCCCAGACGGTTGGGAGCAGTTGGGTCTATTGTGCGGTATTCGCATAAAAAATACACAATTTTAAATTTGTTAAATATTATTAGTTTGTTGATTTTTTGTATTTTACATATATAATATATGGATGTTATTTAAAACTGTCTCTTTTTTCATATTTATTCTTAATATTGTGTAATTTCCGGGGATACCGATTACAGTTGCGGGTAGGTTCCTCGAATTGTCAAAGATATCTCGATGTAATCTCTTTTTAGAGTTTCTAACATAATGTGCGGATGATTTCAAATACCCAATATATCATTAATAATAATAATATATCTTTATTTAAGAAAGTTTGCACATTACAACTAAAAAATGCATATTATGATGTATATTGTACATTGATTTGTAATTTTTTAAAGTTATAAAATTAACAGAAAAATATAAAAATAATATGATGAAGGTATAAAAGAAAGTAAAAGTACAGTTAGTTGAGGTTTCTCAAATACCGCCTTACTAGGCTGGCCTGTGTTGAGGCAGAATTTTTCAAGTTACTTCCTAATACCTTTGAACATACCTATACTTGTATTAAGATGTACATATTCGCTCAATAATGTGCTTATTTCAATAACAGCGAATTTTGGGTTTTTGAATTCCTATTACATATATTTTGTTTACATTAATATACAAAACAACCAAATTACTCTGAGTTAATGAGAGTGTATTTTAAGTTTATTCTTTAAAAAAAAATTCAGTAGTATTTCTTTAGGGAGTTTTTTAAAACATCTAATGGCTGAGTATGTGTAAGTTCGTGAGGTCATTAGTCAGAGTAATAACTAGTAACTTTTGTTTTTCGAAGCTGTAACGGAATCAATTGATCTCGTCTTAGGTGAATTAATAAGTATAGACCGTGTGTCTTAGTTCTAAGAGCTTCGTTAGTTCACCCCCCATTTATTAATAAGCCAGTCATTTTGCATAACGTATGACATTATCCAAACGGTCGTGTATATTGATAACTTATCCGACAACTCGGAATATTTACAACTTATCCGACAACTTATCTGAAACTTCGCAAAAAGTAGCGGCTTTTCGTCAACCGACTGTCGGAATCATATTCTGACCGTGCTCGCAAATATCGCTAACTGATGTTATAGATGCTGGGCTTTATCGATCGTCCGTGCTAGACCTCATGGTGGTTCAAATATTTTCAGCAATAGGCGGCACAGAAAACCCAAACAATTCAGTAAGGATATGGATTTCGGCAGCAGAATGGTAAATGCGTTCTTCCCGATACAGGAAGATCACGGTTTCGAATTCGGATCCCAACAATATCTTTTCTGTTTCTTTTTAAAATTCATGTTAATATTGTTTCAATCATTTCGCTTTCAGAGCTCTCAGTCCCGGGAGAGTGTAACATTGATCATTGGCCAGAACGAATCGCCGCTCGACCTGGTGCAAAACATAAGCATACTTTTCGAAAATGCAAAGTTTGTTCCAAAAAACACATTCGCAAAGAAACTAGTTACCGGTGTAAAGGGTGTCCGGATTCACCTCCTTTATGTCCGAGTTGTTTTGAAGAGTGGCATTCAAGAGTTGAAAGATAATTTACAAATATCATAAAGGGCTAAATGTCCACGTTTAAGAGTATTATATTTTGTAAATGTGTATAATAATAAAAATGTTATTTATTTGGAATGCTTTTTTATTTCGGAGATGATGCCGCATTATTTTAATATTTTATTTTATATAAAATCATTTTTCCAATCCGTATCATGGTAGTGCTACATAGGTTATATTATTTGTACACTCTTGACAACCATGCTAGGCTCATGTCCATATCATGGTAGTCCTACATAGGTCATATTATTTGTACACTATTGATTACCATGCTAGGTTAATGCCCGTATCATGTTACATAGGTTATATTATTTGTACACTATTGATTACCATGCTAGGTTAATGCCCGTATCATGTTAGTCCTACATAGGTTATATTATTTGTACACTATTGATTACCATGCTAGGTTAATGCCCGTATCATGTTAGTCCTACATAGGTTATATTATTTGTACACTATTGATTACCATGCTAGGTTAATGCCCGTATCATGTTAGACCTACATAGGTTATATTATTTGTACACTATTGATTACCATGCTAGGTTAATGCCCGTATCATGTTAGACCTACATAGGTTATATTATTTGTACACTATTGATTACCATCCTAGGCTCATGCCCGTATCATGGTAGTCCTACATAGGTTATATTATTTGTACACTATTGATTACCATGCTAGGTTAATGCCCGTATCATGTTAGTCCTACATAGGTTATATTATTTGTACACTATTGATTACCATGCTAGGTTAATGCCCGTATCATGTTAGTCCTACATAGGTTATATTATTTGTACACTATTGATTACCATCCTAGGCTCATGCCCGTATCATGGTAGTCCTACATAGGTTATATTATTTGTACACTACTGATTACCATGCTAGGCTCATTCCCGAATCATGGTAGTCCTACATAGGTCATATTATTTGTACACTATTGATTACCATGCTAGGTTAATGCCCGTATCATGTTAGTCCTACATAGGTTATATTATTTGTACACTATTGATTACCATGCTAGGCTCATCCCCGTATCATGGTAGTCCTACATAGGTTATATTATTTGTAATTTTATAATGTAATAATAATATTATATATTAACAATGTTGTAGTAAAAAGCCTGATTGCTGTAGAAATGAAATCCCTGTGGCGAATGTGTGGTAATATATGTATGATCGTTGATCGTGTTAGAAATATGGAGAAATGAACTAAGAAAGGAGTGAATGGAGAATATATGAGGCAAATGTGAATGCTAGAAGAAGTAATATTCTCAAGGTACTTACACCGGCCCGGCTCGGCCCGGGACATTGCCATTTAAATTAGTACCGAGCGACAAAAACCTGTGCGTGCGTCAAATCGTTGACGTTCTAATATGTTCTTCTAGATTAATCAACTCAATTAATTGTTGGTTCCAGTTCACCTGTGCACCTCTAGAAAAGGAACACCGGCGTTGTTCTTCCTGGGTCGCAGGTACTACCTTGAACACAAATATAAGAATAAGTCTAAACAGCGATGGAGGTGTTCCAGATTAACCGCTGGATGCAAAGCTGCTTTATTTACCGTAGACGAAGTTTTGGTCAATTATTCAGACACTCATAATCATTGATTATTTCATTGAAGTTAACCTAATAATCTGATGGTTTTCCTTTATTAACACAATAAATACTGATTTTATTTAAACCACTTAAAGTTGACTTATTTTTATTTAAAAGTCATTTGACATATAAAAACATTTTTTATTTATATTTTGATATTAGATAACCTATATTGCATTATCCAAGTTCCTTTTGCATAAGATTGATTGATTAAATTTATGTTTGTTTGTCAAAAGTTACAAATATGCATACTTACTTTTTTTGATTTTGATTCACGGTTTTTTACAAATTAAAATTTTATTCTAACAATCAAATTGTTAAATATATTTTTAATTAATTCGGTTTTTATTATTTTTAAATATAATTATTTTATGTTTTAAAAAAGAACGGTTGTTTTTTTTATATGATACTGTAATTATTCCTTAAAAGATTTAGTTTTTTGTTATTTTTTTGTTTTAAGTTTCTTGTTAAAAGTTGCAAAAATGCATACTTTTTTGGTTAGATTCACGTTTTTGTATGAATTAAAATTTTATTCTAACAGTCAAATTGTTAAATATGTTTTAAATTAATGATTTTTTTATTATTTTTAAATATAATTATTTTATGTTTAAAAAAAAACGATGTTTTTTTATTCTGATACTGTTTCTATTCCTTAAAATATATTTATTAAATAAAATATATTTCATTAGTTTTATTAACATTTATTTTGATCAGTCCAAAAGTCCTGTCGGGCATAAATAAATATATATAATCAATATTAGGTAAATCCACAATCGGTTTTACTAGAAATGTACAAATTGATAAAATATTATCCGTCGATTTCCAGAAAATAAATCAATTATATTTGTAGGATTAAACAGACGAGAATCGAAGAAGAAATTGAAGCCCGATCTGGCTTTATGTGTGGTGGAACAACAAGCCAGAAAACGACGGTCGTGTTCTTACTGTAATTATAAAAAGAGAAAACGGTCGAATTTGGAGTGCCTTATATGTAAAAAGCCTGTGTGTAGCGAACACAAAGTTGATATTTGCCATTATTGCTTTAACTTATAGTTTCTTATCTCATTGTTTTATGCATTGGCCAAAGACTTTTAGGTTTTTAAAACAACAAAACGTCAAAATTAAACAAAAAGTTTAATTATTATAAACGTAGAAGTCGCCTTTTTATTGATGTTTTCAAATTTCATTGTTATGAAAACTTGTCATTAATTCTGCTAATTGTAATAAACAATATCCCATTGTGCTATTGTTTTATTATTATAAATTCTAATTTCGGTTGTTACTTTGTCCGTCTGTAAATCCAGTTCAATGAACTCTAGAACTTTTGCTTGGACTATTTCCATTTATTGATATCATATGTATTATAAAACTGAATAGTCATTCAATTTGACTTAAAGTTTTTTTTCCCATTTTTTCTGGCTTTCACCCTTCAAGGGTGTTCTTAGCCATCATTTAAAATTATTGAGAAATGAAAGGTTAATTTAAATATTAATTTTATTTAAATAGGCAAATTTCAAAATTATAATGAAGTCGAGTTCAGACTTAGAAGAGATGAGATGTTGAATGGAGGGAAGGCAATTTTAGATAAGGCTTGATAGAAGAGAGGATATTTGTTTAGAGAGGGACAACCAAAAAATATGTGATCTAAAGTTCCCACTTCTAGACCACAGAATGTACAATCTGGGGAGTCAACAACGTGAATTTTAAAAAGATGGGAAGGAACGGAACAATGTCCGATCCTCATTCGAATGAGTGAAGAAATTTCTTTTTTGGAAAAATGAGGGAATTGCTGAAACCACGGTTTTGATGGAATAGTCCTTTGTATTGAGGCATAGCAGGCTCCCTTGGATTGACTAGCAATTTGCCAATACTCCGAACAAATATTGCGGGATCTATCTTTGATGATGGAAAAAATGTCAGATAGGGGAATGTGGTTTACGAGGGTAACAACAGGGTTGGATGCTCCTTGTTTTGCCTTGTTTTGACTTAAAGTTGCACGACGAAAAATGAGTATTGCTAATTTGTTAAGAATCTCATCAAATTATTGGTAATCTGGTTAAAAACGGGATTGCAGTCCTTCCAACCCGTATTCCGATTTCGTGATAATATATTCGAAATTTACTAAAAGTATTTAAGGCAATGTGTTAATTCGTTCGTTAAAGGCCTGCAATCTCGTTTTTAACCGGATTACCAATAATTTGAAGAGATTCTTAATAAATTATCAATAATCATTTTTCTCCATGTGTGAACATGGATTACTTCTTTTCGTGTTCATTGTTTTGTATGGAAGGTATTTTGTAAGTTTACTGAAGATCGACACAACTTTTTCAGTTCGCTACAGCACATCTCAAAAGGGTAAGCTCTCCATAAACTATAAGGGCGGAAGGTACGTGATGGCATATGAAAAGAAAACGTACAATATAAACCCCAAGAAGAGGTGGAGATGCTACAGATTCCATAAGGGTTGTAGAGCTGCTCTTCACACTGTGGGGGACATAGTGGTTTCGACCACCAACACACATGACCACGAAATAGGGGATGAGTCATACAATATGTACTAATTTCATTATTATCTGTTGAATACTTTTGTATTTATTTCTTCCGAATTTATCTCTTAAAAGTGGCGGTTTAAGAAATAGATATACATGAATTATAAGTGTTAGTACATTTTGAATAGCGCGCCACTTAGGACGGGTTGTTTCACAGAATTTGAACAGTTCTGCATATTTCAAAGATTTGAAAGTTCTGTGAAGGTTCTATTTAAGTTCTTTTATCGTTCCAGTTTTTTTAAACAACTGGCCAGTACTATTATAATAACAGAACTTGAGTAGAACCATCACAAAACTTGAAAATCAACTTTGATATTTGATGACTTGTGTCAAATTCTACGAAACAACCCCTCCATAAACTCTTCACTCATAATCCTGTGTGAAAATCCGTTCATAGGAGCGGAATCCAGAACGCACCTATGGACAGATAATTCCTAAGGAATATTTCATACGAACAATAATCTGTCTTCATAGAGTGAGGTCTTCACAGAGAAGGTACATACCTCTGTATCTCCAAGGCAAAACAATCGTATTTTGTAGCATCTACCGTACATTGTGCGTGCGACCGATCCAAGCTTATATAAAATTTGCCAAATGTCACTACCGAATAATGTCATGAATGTTAGAATAATTTGTTTGAAAGTGAAACATAATAAAAATAATATATCATTTCTTTATTACTTTTCCTACATTTTTACAAATATTTTTTGCATTTCGATTTAAAGTAAAAATTGACTTGAATTTTACGTGAATCGAGATTTTAATTAATTTATTTTTCTTCTCTGAATTTTGATTGAACCCGTAATGAGAGTGACCACGAACCGCCACTGTATCTAAATGCTATACAATTCTTCTACTGACTCAATTACTCCGAGTTTCATTCTCTAATGTTAATTGGGAGGCGCTATAACCGTTTTGTCCTTATACAAGTTGTCCGGGAGTAAAGCGCGCTAACTCCGGGAGGTGATTCTAAATGATGGTAGAAGTTAAAAAATAAAACTTTTTCTAATTCCAATGTTTATTTTCCAATACAAAAATATTTATTTCCCCATACGAAAATGTTTTTTTGTTGATAATATTATGTTTAAATAAAGAAAGTATTGTTTTATTGGTATTTGACTGTTTTTACTGTGTCTGGAAACTGTTTGTACAAGCGGTACAATCGGGAAACAGACGAATCTGCATCACATAGATAGAGGACCCAAAAAAAAATTCACTCGGATTATTTCGATAAATATATTTTATTTTATTTTGGCTACTGTACGGTTAAAAAAATGTTTGTGGCCGGGTCTATGGTTCAACGCATTTCAACGTGATATTGGCGTCCCAGTGACCGTTTTTTTTTAAAATTAGACCAAAAAATTCCAACTTCGGATTCGATCTACTCGAAAATGAAAGCTCAAATCATAAAAGTTATACCACAAAATCGACTCCAAACGCGATGTAAATTCACCACATTTCCGCTTGCTCTGAGAGTTTCCGGACACCGTGTAAAATAATTGTAATGTTGATATTTATTACGTTGTGTCTTTGGTTTCTCTAAAGTCTAAGATACATTATGCTATACGCATCAACACTTATTTGGAAGTGGCCTAAGCAGATTATACACTATGCTAAGGTGTCACACTACACTATAATGTTCCTGAGGAGAGGGGGTCAGATCAATTGTGGAACTGCCGCGGAATATCATTTCTTTCTATGGGATCTGTGAACTTGACAGATGACAGCCGCATGATCACGGCGCTCTATAAACTGTTCACAAATAAATAATAATGATAAATTGTAGCATTATTTTCAAATATCGTCTGGCTAGCAGATCATGGCGTATTATCGTCATCACGCCCACACTTATAACACATCATATGTCAGGTGAGACAGGTCTGTTTGGGATTGTATGGCGTTATATAGTCGTAAAACGCTTTGATGCGTATAGCGTAATGTGTCGGCCCCAAGATACTATCTAATATATAAGTTAAATAAATGCAAGCGTACGTGTAGATGTTATTGAAATATAATAAAGATTCCATATTTTCACAATGAGCTATATTTATTTATTTATTTAAACACCCTTTGGGCTTTTACAAATATAACATCGATACATATATTATTTTTTATAAAGAACACAAGTACATTTATAAGTACAGTTATAAACGTATTATTACAATCATCATATGATCATGATAATAAACTAATACAGTTAAAGATTATTGCATATTTTATCTTTGCAGCTTTCTACAACACCTCTCGTCGAGGACATCCATCACTGATCTATCTGGGAACGAAATACATATTGCACAGTAACTACAAGGGCAGGGATAAGAAGCGCTGGGTTTGCCATATGGTAGCTAAGGGATGTAAAGCTCACGTATATATTGTGGCGAACACCGTCATATCGTACAAAAATGTTCATAACCACGAATCGTTTAAATAATATTTTGTTCTCTTCGCTTCTTAAACACTGGCACCGGAAAGATAAACTTAATAAAGTGTATTGGTGGGCGTGCTTGTGTACCGGTAGTACACGAAGAAATGAGTTTTGTTAATTTATTAAGAATCTCTTAAAATTATTCGCAATCCGGTTAAAAACGGGATTGCAGGTCCTTAACGAATGAATTTACAGTTTTCCCGTTAAACTTTTAGTAACATACGAATGTTTTATCACGATGTCGGATCATGTATTTATAAAAATCCTAATATTTTCGCATTTCGTCATTATATGAAAATATATAATATATTAGGAATTTACTAAAAGTTTATCAGGAACGGTCTGAAATCCCGTTCTTAACCGAGATCCAGAACACAGCATTCCCAAAAATGACATACGCTCTGAGGGAGATTATTTCATTGGGCCTCCTGTGATTTAATGTAAAAAGAAGAATGGTCAATTTTATCTTACTTCAGTTGAAATGATACACTGTTTAAATACATTATAATCACTGAAGATTGATAAACGTGTGGAGGGTCCGTGCGACGTTCTAAAATACCATTTTTGAACAAATTATCACTTTTATCGGCCCGTCTAGGCCCTATGATTCGAAAGGTTTTGTGTGAAGCGACGATATCAGTTTTCTTTAAAATTCATGTAGATCATACTTCTATAGTTTGTCTTTTACGTTTTCTAATAAATTCTCGTTGTCATTGAATAAGAAATATATTAAGGTTATTTTTGTATTTTTGACGCAAGTTTGTATCCGATTAGTGGCCCTACGATAAGAAATGTTTAAACATATTTTTTTGTATTTTTCGTTCGTTTAAAATCCCAATAAAGTTATGGGCATTTGAATAAATTAAGATTTTCTTTTTGTAAAAACCTTTTTTTCTTCTCTCTTATCTCCACAGGTATGTAATGCAACATGCAACAGTACTAATTATTATAACTATACTAAATATTAGAGTTGATCGTCAGATCTCTATGTTCTCCTCTTTAAACGATGTTTCTGCCACGGCAACAATTAAAATTTACCGATTTTATTGTTGCTGTATTTTTTTTTTTTTTTTATTTTTTTTTTTTATTTTTTTTTTATTGAAAATTTTTTTGATACATATATATACAGGTACATACATAATAACAAAAAATAAAAGAGAGTAACAAAAAAATCCCACAAAGGCGAGGCCTGTGCGTGGGCATTATTATTTGTATGTGGATATTTAAAACAGTGGTTTAAATAAAAATAAAATATTGTACATGGTGATTGATTTTACCGTAATTTCAGTTACTTTTTACTAAAATTCCAAAAATATTTAAGTGCTCAATGAATATTAATTGGTACAACAAGTATTAATTGATACAACAAACACATAGCAGACTTTATTATATATCTACTCTTAAAGCTAATTAGTTGTAAGTATAATTAATGGCTTTGTTAATAACTTATAAGAAAAAAATATCTATTTTGGCTGTTTTGAGCCAAGTTTTGATATATTTTTTTATATGAATGAAGATTTTGACGAGTGGTCTCTTTAAGGGTTGAACATACTGAATTATAGATTTTTGGAGCAATAAAACTAATGTGTCTCTGGGCCTGTCTAGTTTTACAGTGGGGTACAACATACTCACAGGCGCCACATCTTCGACTGGAACGATTAGAGTTTTTAATAAAATTGTTTGGGTGCTTGTAGATAAATTTAAGACATTGAAAACTTTAGGTTTGTCTAAGGTCCAAAATATCGGTTTCCCTAAACAATTGTTTGGAGGGATAAGATTTACTTTTCTGGTACATAATCTTAATTATTGATTTTTGGGCAATTTCTAATGGTTTGAGATGATTATTGTAACTTCCTCCCCAACCAATTATTCCATAGGAAATAGATGAATGAACTAGTGCATCATAAACTAATTTTATGGTTTTTATATTAACTATATTACACATTCTTTTAAAAATATAATTTAAATATCTCAGTTTGTTAACAGTTTTTTCTATATGGCTGGTCCATTTTAGTTGAGAATCTATGGTTACACCTAAGTACTTAATATTTTTTCCTGATTTCATCTCTTTACAGTTTGAGCATGCGGTAGGGTTACAATTTACATTATGAAATCTTAAATTAAGATTAGTTTTGGGAGCTGACTTCAGTGTGTTATAGAAAGGAATACAGAGAGTTTTTTCATAATTTAAAGTAAGAAGGTCTCTATCTAGCCACTCTTTGACAATAATAATACATTTGTTAGCCTTATTAGTTGTGTCTTCCCATGTATTTCCTTGGACTGTTATTGCAGTATCGTCAGCAAATGAGAAAATATTACCAGGTATAACAATGTTACATAAATCATTTATATAGATTAAAAAGAGTAGCGGCCCTAATACAGTCCCTTGTGGAACACCGTGTTTTACTGTATCAAAATTGCTCAAACACATTCCAATTTTTGTACATTGTTGTCGATTCGAAATGTAATTTTGTAAAAGCATGAGACATTTATTTTTAATTCCAATGTTGGATATTTTATTTAAGAGAGTACTATGGTTGACTGTGTCAAAGGCTTTCTTCAAATCTAAAAAAATTGTTAGGGTTTTAATATTTGAGTCTAGGTTAGAATAAATTCTATTGGTTAAATTAAATATAGCATCGTCAGTGCCGAGTTTGGTTCTAAAGCCATATTGGTTAGCTGATAGGAGTGCATGAGATTCCAGAAAATCGATGATTCGTTTTTTTATACATTTTTCTAATATCTTGGACAATTGAGAAGTTAAGGTGATTGGTCTGTAGTTGTCTGTTTTACATCGAGGTCCTGATTTGTGTATTGGAATGATATTCGCAAGTTTAAATAAATCAGGGAAAATACTCTTACTGATACATGTGTTAAATATATGATGTAGTGGTTTGATTATATGTTGTTTTATGGATTTAATTGTAGCATTACTTAAGTTATCAGGACCATTTGCAGACCTAACGCTTATGTTATCAATATGGTTTGAGATTTCAACTTCTGTAATTTCCATGAATTCAGATAGTTCAGAGGTAGAATTTTTAGTCTCTAAATAGTCTGAGAATACATTCTGAGAGTGTAAGCTAAGAGAAGGGTTATTGTCTATTAGGGTAGATGCAATGTTTGTGAAAAAGTGATTGAAATTGTTTGCAATATCTTCAGCATTCTCTAAGATTATATTATGTTCGGTTACAATTTTTTGGGGAATTTTGTGATCCTTTTGTTTCCTGTTTGAGATCTCATTTATGATGTTCCATGTTTTTCGTGAGTCGTTTTGTGCTTTTTGGAGTTGTTCAGAATAGTACTGTTGTTTGCATTTTTTTATAAGAGTATTAAGGTAATTTCTATATATAATATAATGGTTCCTTTTGCTGTAATTTTGTGATTCATTGTTGGTTATGCAATGGTTTTCGTTGCATTGTTAATGGTAAGTTTTGTAAGATTTGAACAGTTTATTTCTATGATGTATTGATATTATTAGACCACGTGTGATCCATGGTTTTATGTGTCTATGTTTACTTTTAGGTGGTTTTCTTTGTTCATAACATTTTTCAATGTGGTTTTGAATAATTTCATAAAAGTTATTTAGAGACATATTAGGGTCGTTATTAGAAAGCACCGAATCCCATGTTTCGGTTGTTAGTGATATGTCTAGTGATAGGTAATTAATTTTTGTTTTTATTTCCTGCTGGTTATTGGGATCGATGTTTCTGGGAGAATTTATAACGCAATGACCGTAGAAGGTGGGATAGTGGTCTGTAATGTCAATTTTTAAGGTAGCAGATCTATTTGGGTATTTTTTTTTTGCTTTCAGAAATATGTGATCAAGACATGAATCATTAGGATGATTGGGCCTAGTAGTACTGTTCAGGTAAGATAGGTAACCTTTGGTGTACAGTAAGTTTAAGTATTCGTTTGCAGATGGATTTAGTATTGCGTTTTGTATATTTATATTAATGTCTCCCATTAAAAATGAAAAATCAAATTGATTTGAGCTATGTTCGTCAATAAAAGTTTTAATTTCGTGTATAAACAAATTTGTGGATAATGAGGGAGAGCGGTATGCTGACAAAATAGAATACTTTTTTCCTTGAGAGGTAAAGGTTGCATGGACAGCATTTAATTCGTAGTATACTCCATTTGATTAATTTTTAAAATGAAAAATATAATTATTTTATTATTGTATTTAATTCGGAGAAATAACATTTGATAAAATAAAATAAAAATAATAATTTAAAAAACTCAAATTTAATAATTTTCAAACTGTGGATTTATATGATTTTAATTACCCATTCCCTGTGTTTATTTGTGAGATGTTTAAAGGAATTTACTATAAAAGTCGATAATTTATCAAATCAATTGTTCTACATAGAGCTACAATTAGAGGCGCTACTGCTTACTTATATCTCGTCGAAACTTCTTCCACTATTAGAACGAACACTATTATAAGAGGTGTGCGTAGACCGGATTCTGAATCTTTTTCGCTTCATGTCTCATATAAATATAAAACATCAATGGCTGGTTTGTCTTAATTGTTTGGTACCGACGAAAATACTATTGAATTCAATAGCCGTTCTTTATTACCCGGTTATGAACATGAATTTAAAAGTTAATCATTTTAGATAATATTGATAAAATAAATAAATAAAACTAAAAGTTCCTCTAAGAATTGAACGCAGGACCTCAACCTTGCCGGGTCTCTGTTATATCAACATATCAACTCCGGCCTTATTTAACTATATCATACTTCGACTAAGGACTACAACATTATCTTCATTTTCTTAATGCATATTTTTTGGCTGCTGGTCTATACGTGATTGAAAGATTATGCCCAAATTCAATTGCAATCTAGATAGTGTCTTTAATAAAAATATTAATTTTTATTTTAATATACGACATCTATTTATTCTTGTTACAAGTCTAGGACGAATATTCAATATTTTTTTAGAGTAGAATAAATAACTCAACGAGTAAACATCAAATTGTAAGATTGAATCGTAGAAGATAATATTAGCAACTCTCAATTTGGGCAATCACTCGACCAGTGACGACATGTAAAAGATTTTTTTTGGTTATTTGTATTTCAAAAACAACCAAAATGGCATTTAACTTTTTAACCCCAAATGCACAGAGAAATGGGCTGATTTATAGAAATCCTATTGAAAACTTAGTCTATTCCGAATATATCGGAACATGTTCATGCAGGTGTCCTTTTCCTGATAAATGTAATAACGAAATGTTACAATATTAGAATTTTTCTATGAACACGTGTTCCGACATCTTAATAACATATTCGTGTTTTACCGGCAGTTTTTTTGGAAACCTGTCAATTCATTCGTTGAATGCTTGCAGTCCCGTTTTTAACAGGGTACGAATAAGATTTTCAATAAATTTGCAATATTTTATATCCGTAAGTTTTCTGGTTAAGTTGGTCAGGTTAACCCCTAACGACTTGTATAATTCCACTTAATATTCCACTTAATTAAAAAATGATATCTAAGAGTTGAATTCATTCGGATCCTGGTTAATTCCTACCGCTAGAGACTATAATTACTTGTTGTCATGACAAAACTACCGAGAATCTTCATGATTTTGAAGATAATTAAAGCTAATGTTTTGTTGTTGAAGTTTCAGTTCACTACAGTCAATCTTCGCGAGGTAACCCCTTGTTAAACTACATGGGACACAGATACATCTTACACAGCTACTACAAGGACAAGGTAAAGAAGCGCTGGGTGTGCCACATGGCCAAAAGGGGATGCAGAGCCAGTATCACTACGTTCGGACCTATGGCCGTATCGGTCAAAAATATTCACAGCCACGAAGTTAACAACGTGTTGAATATAAATAATCTCTAATATCTATGTTCAACAAATTATTTCAATCTCAATGTTGAGTTTTAATTTACTTAATTTGTAAGAATTTTTATGTGATATGTAAAAATTGTCCGCACACGTCTATAAAACGTGTCACCAGATTTTATTTTGATGATAGGGTTCGCACCCAACAAACACTTTATGAATTAGCCTCTCTTTGAAGGTCTTCGCCTATTAATTTTTTGCTTGTATGGGAGAAGAATAAACAGAGGTACTTTCTCTTTTTACTGTGACTGTTTCATTGTTGTGTACCTGAGAAATATTGCATATTATTCTTCCGAGGCGATACATAATTTCACGAATAAATTGGCACTCCTTATAGGCCGGTAAGGAATCGACATAAACAGGAATAAATAAAAAAAATTGTTGTTAACTTGTACCAATGTATTACCAATAATTTTAATAGATCTTAATAAATTTGGGAAACTCATGTTTCTCCGTGTATGATTCCACTTTTAAAATAAAATAAAAAGCCAGAAGTCTGGAGGCCCTTAAAAGGTTGAAGTCTGTCGGATACGTCCTGGAAATGTCTCTGAGAATCTTAATGAATTTGAACACAATTAAAACTAATGTTTTGTTAAGTTTCAGTTCACTACAGTCAATCTTCACGAGGTAACCCCATGTTAAACTACATGGGAAACAGATACATCTTACACAGCTACTACAAGGACAAGGTAAAGAAGCGCTGGGTGTGCCACATGGCCAACAGGGGATGCAGAGCCAGTATCACTATGTTCGGGCATATGGCCGTATCAGTCAGAAATTTTCATAACCACGAAATTGACAACGTGTTAAATACAAATGATACTTATGTTTAATAAATTATTTCTATCTTAATGTTGAGTTTAATTTGTAATAATTTTTATTTGTCCTGCTGGGTATACTCGTATGAAGAGTATATTATAAACCAACACTTCATAGCAACTCTTAAACGAAAATTTGAAACAGAAAAATGACTAAAAATATTCGTCGCATCTAGGAATTGAAGAGCAAAGTCAGGCAAAGCTGAGGTCCGGGGTTCAATTCCTAAATGTGACCGAATATTTTTCAGATTTTTCGTTTTTTGTGCTTAACATACTGCGTGACCAATTACAATACACTTGTAACACAAACTACATATTAAAAAAAGAAGAAATATACTCGTAAAAGGCTACTGTTAAAAATTAGTCTTAGAAATAGTATTTAATAGCACCTTACTTCCTGTCATGCCATTCCGAAGGAGTACGTCCGTTCTGCTATATAGGATACATAGCAGGCCATGGTGCCGTCCTTGGCTGTAGTTGTCTGGTATTACTACAAGGGTCCCACTCTTCCTCGACTGGAGACTGGTAACACGTTTCATTTAGAAAATCTTCATGATGCATGAATCGCAGGTACTCTCCATGCGTTCTCATATACAGGTATCTAAGGAAATTTTTTGAATCAGTTCTAATTTCTCGATGTATTTTACTGGTATATACATACAGTTGAGGAGTGGTCAATTTTAGAACTTATAATGCAATTTTACATTTATGTATTCTGTTTCAAATTTTCGTTTAAGAGTCGCTAATATTGTCTTCAATTATTAAATATTACAATTTGACATTTTAGTCATTCATTTATTTCAAATATTAATCTAAAATACCACTTTACATTATCTACAAACATAATAAAATATCACTTTGCACTATCTACAAAAATAATAAAAAAACGTCACTTTACAATATCTACAAATATTAATAAAATATCACTTTACACTATCCACAAAAATAATAATATAACGTCACTTTACAATATCTACAAATATTAATAAAATATCACTTTACACTATCTACAAAAATAATGATAAAACGTCACTTTACAATATCTACAAATATTAATAAAATATCACTTTACACTAACTACAAAAATAATAATAAAACGTCACTTTACAAAATCTACAAATATTAATAAAATATCACTTTACACTATCTACAAAATAATAATAAAACGTCACTTTACAATATCTACAAATATTAATAAAATATCACTTTACACTATCTACAAAAATAATAATAATAAAACGTCACTTTACAATATCTACAAATATTAATAAAATATAACTTTACACTATCTACAAAAATAATAAAATATCACTTTACACTATCTACAAAAACAATAATAAAATATCACTTTACGCTATCTACAAAAACAATAATAAAACGTCACTTTACAATATCTACAAATATTAATAAAATACCACTTTACACTATCTACAAATAATAATAAAATGAATGCCTAATGCCCACTGAATATATAATTCCACCATGTATGATCTATATCGATTTGAAAGAAAATTGCCCTTCTTTGGCCCCATACAGGCAAATAATACTGATTATCATTTCAATAAAGTATATTTCAGTATTTGAAAATTATACATTTCCACCAAAGTAATGAAAAATTAACGCTTTTGTTTAAATTGAAATCTTTAGGCACATGGACAATGGACACGCCCACCACACACACACCAGTGTCTGTCTTCAGTGATAATTCCAGATTTACAGTTAATGGATCTATAGTTAAACAACACAAAATTTATGTTAATACTAATTAATCGATTTTACAGGGGTTCCAGGGGGTAAACAATCACAGTGTCGCAATCAATTAAGTCAAATGTAGAGAGTATAACATAAGAGTTTGTGTGAGACAATGCATGATTATTGATTTAGTCAAATGTATGTACATATACAGTTTTATGACGTTTCATAAATTGCATGATATCTATTTATTTAAATTAAATTACACAAATGATTAAAACCTACATTTTCGTTTATTAGAACACAGCTTTAATGAAGTTTTTTCATTTTCAGTTTTCTACAGCACATCTCAGCAAGGAAAGCCTTTATTGAATTACCTGGGCGGTAGATACACTTTACACATTAGATATAGGGACAAGACGAAGCAACGCTGGGGTTGTTATAGAGCTTATAAGGGTTGCAAAGCAAGCCTCATTGTTGTGGGAGGTATTGTCATGTCTGCCAAAACTTTTCATAACCATGATTTATTTTAGAACGATATGAATTATATTTTATACTAATATTCTGTCTTTTACAATTTAATTAATTTTGTTGTTTGTTTGTACACAACGAACCCCTTAAGTTAATAAATTACCTGATATTGAAAGATAAATTATTTATTGTTTAACAGCCTTACTAAAAAAAACCTGGTGTAAATATTACGCGGCGCGTAAGGTCAGAACAGTGAAAACTTGACTTATTACCATGGTGTTTGTTTGGTCAAAACGGAATTAAACCAGGCTCGAGGCTGGCTTTATCACACCACAATCACCAACACATCAAAACGTTGAACAAGTGTGTAAGAATCTAATTAGTAAGACGGATCGTGTTTAACTCGTAGAACTCCATTTAATTGTTGTGTTTTTTTATTTAAAGTATCGAATCTTTTTTGGTACATTTTTCGTTTTAGAGGTGTTAATATTGTCAGTAAGTTATTCCACTAAAAAAAAAGTTTGAATTTTTATCCTAGACTTTTGTGAAAGACAACAGATGTTGCATATAAAAAATAAAAAATAGATATATTTATCTAAGACTCCATCTTTTTTGCAATTGAATTCGGATGGAATCGCGCAATCACGTATAAAGATAGCAGCCAAAAAAATAAGCATTAAGAAAACGAAGATAAAGTTGATAGTTCGTAGTCGATACGAGATAGGGTCGAATTAAGGGTCAAAGCAAAGTACCGGCAAGGCTGAGTTCCTGAATTCAATTCCTAGATGAGACCGAATCTTTTTATAATTTTTCTGTTTAACATTTTACGTTTGAGAGTTGTTAATATTATTTTCAAAGATTAAATTTTATAATGTCGTGCAAGTATTTATTATAGTGACAGCTGTACTATTGTAGAAGCGTCCAAAGCCATTAATCAACTGCGGTTTTGCCTCATGGACTCATGATTACATGAGTGTATTTATCCTTACCCTATTTTTATTTGTATGATTATATAAGATATAATAATGATATTGGTGTTGCAGGTTTTCCTTAATTGTTAAAAAAAGTTTTTTAAATATAAATAAATCAAATTAAAAAGGCTACTAAGAGAAATACTTATTTAAAAATGCTTATCTGCTTCAAGAAATCTTTCTGAAAATCTTTCTAAATATGTTCTAGTTGCATTAGATAGATACCTACTCGTAGTTATAACGATTTTGTAATTAATCGCGATATCCTCTCTTCCTTATATGACGACTCACAAGTGCGCCCCTGTCTTGGTAAAGATAGTGGAAATATGTCGTGTTGTGAGGTGGGTTAAGGTAGGGGCAGTAGGAAGGGATTCATTAATGCGGTTCCCGGATTATATTAAGTTGATGATATAAATAGGAAAACCACTAGAACTGTATTACATATATATGTAATACATTTCGTTTATCTAATATTAATTTAAACGGTAATCAAAAGTAACATTTTCTTTTAAAATTATTCAGGGCAGTGCACATTATACATCGGCAAGTACCCGACAAACTTTAACCAGCTATTCCTTAGCACATTTGGAGAAAAAAATGTTATGGGCGCTTTGCTGTCCGGTAACATTTTTTTTCCATCAAAAAAAAAAATAAATAAAAAATCCACACTCCGTCACTGTCATTTACCGTGTTTCTCGTGTTCAACAGCTCTTATTATCAAGTATGTCAAAAAGTGTCCTCGCTCTTTCGTACACACTAAATAATAATAGTTAAAAATGAGACGAATGGTGCCGTGCCATTTCGTTGTCATTGTAAAAGCGCGCCAATGTAGGTACGTACGTATATTATTCAACGAAACTCGAACAAAATATTTCCAGACGGGTTTTCAAACTTTGACAAAGGATAAAACATTGGTGACATGTGGTGAAAATATGAATAGTAATTTTTTTATTAAAAAAAATGTTACCAGACAGCAAAGTGCCCATAACATTTTTTACTCCAAATGTGCCAAGGAATAGCTGGTTAAAGTTTGTCGGGTACGTGCCGATACACCCTGTATAGAACCCATGCAGAAGAAAAATAGTATGCTAACCTTTATTGTAATCATTACTGAGATATGTTTTTATATCCTTCTTGTAACTATATTCCGTACAGTTTAATACATCTACAATTTCTGCGAAAGTGTTGCCAACTGTATGCAATCTAGGTATAAGTGAATATCTAAATGACTCAGTCCTGATATTATTGTTGCAATTTATAAAAAAATTCGATCAAATAGTTATAGTAGGTATATTGAAGGTGATTAAACTCAATAAATCAGGGCTGTTCATTCAAAATGCAACTATTTAGTATATTCGAACAAAGTTTAAATAAGTTTTTATTTATGTTTTTCAGTTATCTACAGCAGATCTCGGCAAGGGAAGCCTTTGTTAGAATACATGGGCGGCCGGTTCAATTTGCACCCTAGATACATGCATAAAATTCAGAAACGCTGGTCTTGTTACAAATCCTACAGGGGGTGCAAAGCAAGTGTCATTATTTTGGGTGGTATTGTTAAATCTGCCAAGATTGTTCACAACCACGATTTGCGTTAAGACGACAAAATTATTTTTTTCTGTAATTTTATTATTTACACTTAATATATTTAGTCAATTTTATTGTTTTGTTTTCGCCCACTGAACCTATCAGTCCTATGACATAGGTTAATTTACCCGAGAGTGAAACATATTCGCTGTTTCGCCTTTATAATCTGCTAAGTACCTATTATTTATTTAAATAATAATGCGTATCTGCTTCAACCACATGGAAGAATGAGTATTGCTAATCTATTAAGAATCTCTTTAAATTATTGGTAAAACCTATAAAAACGGGATTACAGGCCTTGATCAATTTGGGAGGCGGGAATGGGTACCGCCGCCCCGGAAAAAATGGATAACCAACACCCCTCCCATAGGTCCCCCGAAGTGGTTCGCTATGTTTGGTGACTTAGCAAGGAAGTGATATAAATAGACAAACGACTAGAAATTCAACATGCATACGTCCGTCACTCCTGCACACATCGACCCCAAAATTCCTACGCACATATATTTTTCTTTTCCAGAACATTCTCTCCTTTCTTTCCCTAACAGACCCTCCACACAGCATCCCCAAATATGTCAAATGCTCTAAGGGTTTTTTTTCTTAGGACGTCCTGCGTGGATATCATGATAAACTTTTAGTAAATTACGTATATATTATCACGAAGTTACATGCACGTGTTCCGACATCGGAACACGTGTATTTATGTGCGTAGTAATATATCATGACTAAGTGAGAAAATATTCGGAACACGTTTTTCGACATCGAGATAATACATTCGTAATTTACTAAAACTTTACCAGGAAACCTGTTAATTAATTCGTTAAGGCCTGCAATATAAATAGATTCTTAATAAATTAACAATACTCTTTTTCTCCGTGCAGTCTTCCGGAAAAGTGATCAAAATACACGTTCTAGTTGTTTATTCATCCCAAAATGCTTTACGACGAGACAATACCCTAAAATAAAGCCAGAATCTTAACGACGTAAGTGAAGCAGCCGTGGACAAAAATATGCGACGCGTGGCCCTTGTGTATTGGACAGACCTGCGGTTGAATTTTCCCTATCAAATCTAAATAATGTGGAAATCAAAATAAGTGATGAAGTACGGACAGACCTACGGTCGACTTTGCCCTAGCAGGCCTAGAAAATCGATCTTTCCGTGGGGTATATTTTTTTTATTTCTGATGAACGCATTACTAAAATCTCAAATGCTTCTAGGGGGAAGTTACTAATTCATCGCCGAAAAAAATAAAATCTGGTGCTTGCCGCTAATTTTAAGGTTGAAAATCGTTTTATAAATTTTTCAAACTGTTTTACATAACATATTTTAATGGTAAGGTAGTGTTTTTATTAATCGTAAATATAAATAACTTAAATCCGTGGAAATCCCAAGATTTGAGATTTTAGTAATACGTTCATCAGAAATAATTAAAATGTGAGCTTCAAGAAAACCTCCGTTCTCAGATATTATAGTGATTTGTTTCTTAAATCATACCCTCCGTTATTAGAGTATTATGTAGCATCAAGCTTCTTTCAATAAAGAGTTTGTGTTATTTAGAATTTATATTATGTTTTTAAAACGTACTTTCGTATGAGATGATAAATAAAAATGATCCCTCATGTGAAGAATTTTGCACGCTCAAACAAAGTTTTTAAACAACTTTTTTTTTCAGTTTTCTACACCATGTCTATGCAAGGAAAGCCTTTATTAAATTACAAGGGCGGCAGGTACAATTTGCATACTAAGTATCAGGATAAGCTGAAGAAACGCTGGACGTGCTACAAATCCTATAGAGGCTGCAAAGCAACCGTTGTCGTAGTGGGAGATATGCTCATATCTGCCAAAAATATTCACAACCACGACTCGGTTTTCAATTGATTTTTTACGTATTCCTAAATAGCATTATGCATCTACTTTATGATTTTCCATAATTATTGCAAGATAAACATATACTTTTTTGTATGATTTTGCTTTGTTGTCCGTGCTCGCCAATATTATATAATGTAAATAAATTCTGTTCCTCTCGTAAACCCCACAATTATCCTTTCCTCCTTCTTCTTCGTTCACTTCCTTCTCTAACACCTAAATGTTTACGTATATCTGTCAGTATTTTTTAATCTTATTTAGTGTTAATATTTTCGTCTACATGCCCTTCCATCTCAAACTGATAGAAATGTGTAAAAATAAAGTGGTTTAAAACAAATTTATTTGTTTATATTGAAGTAATTTTTAATTATTTTATGTATCTTTTAAATTACACTTATCTTACACTTACAAATTAAAATTCCACTTACATACACTTAAATTTTATTTTGTTTGTTTCTGCCATGTGAAACTTAATTACCTATAAAATATTTACTTTCCCCAGAATTGAATATACTTTTAGTATGCCATCATAATATGCTCAGCCCTTGTGAGATACCACCATACCCCTTATCCTTAGTCTTACCCCTCCGTGGTCGATGGGGTAAGGCTCTCGACTAGCGAGCTTGAGTTAATTTATTTATTTGTTTTAAGGAGCATAAACAGTCTTAATATTAATTTAATATAAAAGGAGGATGGAAAAGAAACCGACCAATTATAAATGTTCACAGATGGTTGATTTGGTAATATACAACTAAGTATTTAATAAATGTAGACTAAAATATTAAAAAAAAAAAAACAGGACTAAGCAACAAATTTAAAAGCCGAACTAAGTAACAAGTATAAAAAAGTAGAACAAATGTAATACACCTATATAATGCATTATACAAGAATATATGGGTTTGTAAGTTCGCGGGTTCAATACCTTGCGTGCGCAAGTAAATTGTATTCGGATTAATTTGTGTTATTTTACAAATTACTCATTTAAAATAATATATAGCGCATTTGCGGCATGTTCCAGCGTGAAAGATACTCTCAGTTTCGCCCTGGTGTAAGACAACCATACAGAATTGAAAAGTTGCTCGAAATGGCTTTGGCCGTGTTTGGTGGCCGCATCTGAATATTCGGGTATTTCCCGCCTTCCTCTCCCCCATCTCCTTCCCCTCCCTACTACCTTCAGCATCACAACATCCCCCAGTTGGAGATGCCATGTTCTCACTGGCTCCAGACGATTGGGAGCAGTTGGAACATTAAATGAAACAATTTTTAAAAGCAACATTACAAGGCAAAGGGCCAATGTTCCGTGATCACATCTATAAACCCTCTCTACCCCTTTGCTTCTACATCTTAACAATTTCAACCTAACAATTTTCCCAAAGTGAGAATGCTACAGACTCACGCAAGAGAAGTAGTGTAGGCGTAAATAATATTATCGTATCTGTTTAAAATATTAACAACCTGATTCTTGTTGGGAATTTATTTTTAGAACGATCTCTCCTGTGTGGTGATATAAATAAAATAAGAACGGGAATCGTACTATAATTTATTTTAATTTTCAGTTTTCTACAGCAGATCTCTGCAAGGAAAGCCTTTATTAAATTACATGGGCGGCAGGTACAATTTGCATACTCAGTACCAGGATAAGGTGAAGAAACGATGGACTTGCTTCAGATCCTATAGGGGCTGCAAAGCAACCGTCGTTATTTTGGGAGATATTGTCCTGTCTGCCAAAAATATTCATAACCACGACTCACTTTGCAACTGAATTATTTTAGATACTGAATATTTTATGTGTATCATTTCACTTAAATAAATTCGATAAACTTTATTGTTTGTTTTTGCCCCGTGAAACTTACCTCTCTAATTTACACAGAATCGGACATGCTCTCAGAGGGACTAGTGAGATACCACCATTCTAAATGAAAGTTTGTCACGATATCTGATATTGACTAAGGACGGGTTGTTTCGGAGAAGTTCATTTTCAAGTTTTGTGAAAGATTTTTCATGTTCTGTTATTATTTCAGTTCTCTCAAACTATAATGTCTATAATGATATAATAACAGAAGTTGAAAGTGACTTTCACAGAACGTTGAACAAAATGAACCTTGAAGTTTCATGAATTGTTCAAATTCTGTGAAACAATCCATCTTTTTTTTCATTGATCAGATCTTTAAACCACTTTTCCCCGTTGTGTACTACCTTATTTCATTGAACTTCATTTAAAAGGTAATGGTGAAAGAAGTCGCGGACGTCTGAGGAAGACATGGCACGACGAAGTGAACCAAATACTAGAGTCGGGCCATATCAAGGGTTAAAATAAGAGAAGGATATGTATCAGACGATGTATAAATGAGAATGTATCAAGGATTATCAAGGACATGTGCCAAGACCGAGTTGTTTGTGGTCGTCCTCTCTGGGGGGAAGCGGCGTGATGTGTAGTTAAATTGTGAGTAACCTCACTAAATTTCCCAAATTGGGAATGCTATACATAGTCCCACTAGCTTTAGACGGGACTCTTGACAATTTTTTTTATTTAATATGTATTTATAAGTGAGTATCGGGATGTTATATAAATTACATATGGTTTCAAAATATATTTATAATCACGATCTCACCAAATAAGAAACTTGTTCTTGTGCTTGGCGAGCGAGTAACACTACTATTACCTATTTCACCTAATTATTTATTTTATTAAAGAAGAAGATAATACTAATAAATCTAAACGAAACAGAACAAGACGCCGAAAAATAAAACGACAACTGTCTTAGCTGGAAATCGAACCCATGGTATCTGTCTTACTAATGGGACCTAATTATTTTATGTAATTTTTGTCGATCTCATATTTCAAATTCATCTTCTTCTTTATGTGCCGTATCAGGTCCCCCCGACGTTGGCGATCACTCTTGAAAATGTCTCTTTGTCTTGCGCTGCCCGGAATAGCTCCTCCACACTTCTAATGCCGGTCCACTCTCGTATATTTCGCAGCCAAGACATTTGTCTCCTACCAGGCCCTCTGCGACCCTCTATCTTGCCTTTCAATATTAACTGGAGCAAGTGATACTTCTCCCCTCGAAGTACATGACCCAGATATGAAATTTTCCTGATTTTTATTAATCTAAGCAGTTCTCTCTCTGCTCTAGCCCGCCTGAGAATTTCTGTGTTGGTGATCATGTCGGTCCATGGGACTTTGAGTATTCTCCGGTGAAGCCACATTTCAAAAGCCTCTAACCTGTTCATGGTATTTACTTTCAAGGTCCATGTTTCACATCCATACAACAAGACCGACCACACATAACATTTCAGCATTCATAATTCATAATTAACAATATTATCTTGCAACAAATCTTGAGCATATTTTTGGCAGCTATCTTTTTAAATTATTAAAAAGTTCTTAAGGATTGGTTTGTAACCTTTTTTATGACAGAATTTTTCTGGAAGTCTAAATGAATATTCAAATTTTTTTATTATTAACATTTTTTTTTCTGCGTCTCATTCTGTTTCATGTTTCGTTTATATTCTTCTTCTTCTATAACGATGGGAATAACCTTCAAATATCATCAAAGAAAAGAGGTACCAATAAAAAATAAATTTTGTTTTTTATTCTAAATATGCTCACACCTCCATTCTGATCTGCATTCGTCGTTATATGTGGAGGGAGGCGACGAAGTACCAAGACTTTTTCAGAGACGGTCAAGATCTTCAATTATTCGCACAAATATTGTTTGTTTTTGGGGTGTTATGCCGTGTTGCGCTAACTCCTTCTTTAGATGTTCACATCTTCGGATCTACCGGATCTGCCCTGATGATGGACACTGCAACGCTGTCCGAAACGTCGGCTAAAGAAGGAGTTAGCGCAACACGGCATAACACACCAAAAATAAACAACAAAAATGCTTTTGGCCGTGAGAATCTAAAAACTTACCATTCGCACAAATAGTTTCGTTCAACTAATTTCAGCCCGCATTAGCAAGGAAACAATGAAAGGGAAGAAGATTCCTACAATATTTCGGGAGTGAGAGGAATTAAGTTAGATACTCACCTGGAATTTCTAAACGTTACTTTCGACCGGATGAGCTAAGAAAAAAGTACTATAGATTGCACCCTCAAGTAATGGAAAAGACGAAAATAATTATATTTTCTATATGTACGGTGTTTTTGCCAAAATAATGTGTGTATCGCCACAAAATCAAAAATGGACAAATTTTAGGCAGGTAAGTACCCAATTACTAATCTTTTCGGAGGAAAATTTGGTTTTGATTTAATAAATAAGAAAGAAACACAAACATCTTTTTTAGACGCGAGGTCCACTGTTGTTGACACAAGTTGACTGATTTAACCACTATACAAAGTGTCCTGGGGTAAAGGGCACTAATTTCGCGAGGTGATTCTACATGATAGTATAAGTAAAAAAGATGAATAGCTTTTTCGAAAATCCAACGTTTTAAGGTTGGTAAAAAAAGTTTAAAAATTTCAAAATATATATATTTCTAACATATACATATAATGTTAGTTAATAATGTACATAGAATCGCCTCCTGAAGTTAGTGAACTTTACCATCACTTTGTTATCACTACTTTTACGTAGAACTGTGGGTATAGCTTTTACCAGGGTGACGTTTTGCTGATGATAAAATACGTATAAAATACTAGGCGATTGTCCGTCTCTTTTATGAGCTACAAAGTTTACTAAAACGTGTTGGCTTTAAGAAATCTTTCCGAAATGTTTCATTATACAGAGTGTTAAGGGTCGTACTTGACTAAATTTAACTAGTGAGACCTGACATTATTTTGATGATATATATAATTATAGGATATGTGTTTGACATGTAAGGATTTTATATTAAGTACTTTGAAATCCTCAATTATTTAGGACTTATGTCCTTCGTTGGATGAATATAATTTATTTTGTAAATAGTCCGTATTATCAATTTTTGAGATTTTATTAATGGATGTAATATCGTTTTAGAGCATCCTCCCTAGACTATTATTCTGTAAGATATAATTGATTGAAATAGGGAAAAGTATATTATTTTTAGTGTCTTTTTATTTAGTACTGGCTATACCCCGCCACCTTGTACCATTGCCGCGGCTCAGTCCGTCTGTGCAGATAGAGAAACAATAGAGCGTGTTGATTTTACATCCAACAGGTCGCGCTGTTTTTCAAAAAAGCATGTCTGTCCAACAGATGGCGCTGTTTAACAAAAAAACATTTTTTACCTGTCACACGTGACATCCATATAATATAAGAATATAAAAATACACGCGTATTTGAAAGCAACGTTTTATCCAAATTTGAAAGCAATCCGTGAAGAACTTTCGGAAATTTAAAATTTCGAACAAACGAACATTAATTTACATTTTTATTTATATAGATATAAAAATAATGGAAGACAAATAGATAGATGTTTCGTAATGATCTTAAGATATATGTCAGTTTTCGTATACTGTATGTAACATTAAATACATGATCTTCCCACCGAAGTTTATTGTCAATTATGATACACTAGTATCTAATGGAGTCGACACTTTCTAGTGGGTTGCATAGACAGCTAGTTAGTACAGGGTACATGATTAATTGAGGTCAAGTGTTAGACATTTTGTTTTACCTGTGCTTTTTTCAGTGGATTGTCATAAGAGCGGGAATCACACATTAAACAAGTTATTTTATTTTTCAGTTTTCTACACAACATCTCTGCAAGGAAAGCCTTTATTAAATTACAAGGGCGGCAGGTACAATTTGCATGCTCAGTACCAGGATAAGGTGAAGAAACGTTGGACTTGTTACAGAACCCGTAGAGGCTGCAAGGCAACCGTCTTCGTTGTGGGAGATACTGTCCTCGCTGCCAAAAATATTCACAACCACGGACCACTTTCCAACTAAATATATATAATTTGTATTTATTGTTATCAAGTTTAATTTGTAGAACTTCAAATTATTGATACATTTAACAAAAACCAATAAAAAGAATATTAATATAATTTTTAATTCTGATTATTTTATACATAGAATACAAAAGAGCACAAGAAATATGATGTGGGCGTGTTACGTGATCCAAAAGTTTGGGTATCGTAATATCGGGCCTTGAATTTCCAATACAAAATTGTGTTTCATCATCATTATAAAATTCAAATGGGATGGTGACCTTCGATCTCACGCAAGTGTTAAAAGAAGACAGAACGCCCGCTAAACGGTCTAGAACGTAAGTCAGTGGCGACTTTCGTTTCCATTTAAATCTACATAAAAGGCATTTCTAGTATTTATTATCTATTCAGTGATTTTACCGAATGTACAATTATTATATGTTTGTACTTTTATTGTTTATTTTAAATAAATTTGATCAACTTATTGTTTGTTTCTAACTTCTTACAAAATTAATTACCTCCCTAGAACGCTAAGTAAAGCGTGATATACCACTATTCAAATCTAATTTTGTCATAATATTGGGTTCGGACCTAATTTAAGGTCCTCCACTCAGCCCTCCTCCTTTCCTTCATTTTTGGTATAAAAGTCCCAAATGAGATGGCCTGGTCATGTACCTCCCAACTAAGTAAGTAGGAAGACGAACTTCCACCGAAAATGCTTTCAGAGGGACGACGTACAATGAATGGGTCACTCCAGGCAAAGTTGGGTGAAAGAACCTCAAAAGTGCGTCGAGAGGCTGAGCCTAATACGAAGAAGGCGGCCAAAGTAGCGCATAAGGAATTGTCCTTAACTTTAAAATGGATTACTTTTTCGTTAGATATGGACGATTCCTGTTCTATTTAGGGACAAACTTAATATGAACGTATTTTTCGTTAACTAGGTGAGATCTCGGTTATATTTAAGGATAAGGAATTTGTCCTTAACCTTAAAATGAAAAATAAATAACGTTTTAAACTTTTATTTAACTGCGGATTCCAGTTCTCTCGGATGAGTTTTAAGGTTAGGTAAGGACAATTCCTTATCCTTAAGTAGAATGGAAATCGCACCTCTGGAGAATATCTTTTAAAAACGAACTCTTTGAGGTGGCATAAATATGCTTTTTGTTTAAATAGAGTTAATCAAGCATTAAAGAGTTTTTATTTTATTTTTCAGTTTTCTACAGCAAATCTCAGCTAGGAAAGCCTTTATTAAATTACATGGGCGGCAGATACAATTTGAATACTAGATACCAGAATAAAATAAGGAAACGATGGTCTTGCTACAGATCCTATAGGGGCTGCAAAGCAAACGTTTTTATTATGGGAGAAACTGTCCTGTCTGCTAACAACATTCACAACCATGAAACACTTTAGGGCGTAATATTATACATTATAGAATATTATAGAATTAAATTTAAATTCAACTATTTGTTATATTATTTGTCTTATTGTTTGTTTCTGTCCGGTGTATACTTATCTCCCAGAATGTGAATGACTTACTAATTTAATTACCCCAGAATTAAAGATGCTCACAGAAAAGTCCCGGTGGGAGACCACCATGTTGATATTATTATATCGAAATGCGCAATGCGTTGCTTGAAATGACTTTAACTCTGTTTTGTGGCCAGATCTGAATAGCCGGGTACTTCCTACTATTTGTAATCTTAACCTCAATTTTATTGATCTCACATATTTTTCAAAGCGGGGATACTGTGGTCTCACGCATGATAGGTGTCATCTTCTGAAGACATTATTAAAGTATGAAAAAAATTACACATCAGATATTTTATAAATAAACTGCGTTTCAAATCTACATGGAAGGAATTTCTAGTGTGTTTTATCTATTTAGTGATTTTACATAATATACAATTATTATATGTAAGTGCATTTATTGTTTATACTTAAATAAATGTGATCAATTTTATTGTTCGTTTGTTCCTCCCTTAAATTTAATTACCTCCCCAGGTAAAAATCTAATTTTGTCATAATATTCGATATGGAACTAATTTAAGTTACTAAATCTGAATATTTACCCCCCCCCCCCCCCCCCCCTCCCCACATGTCCATCATTTTCGATAGAATAGTTCCAAATGAGGCTGCCTGGTCATGCACTACTCAGAATGCCGGAAGACTAACATCCATTGAAAATACTGAGTGCGATTTTAGAGAATCTTTGAATTGTCTTGAGAATTTTGAGTACATAACCAAATGTAGAAAATATCCCTGGATTTTGTGCTTTTCACTATTATCTGAAAAATATTTTTTTCCCTAGATACAGGGAAATTTTCCTCGACGTATCATCACGTCCGGATGTCCGCACATGCGTTCTGCGATAAAATGGGCGGACAGATCCGCCAAGCAAATCTGTATGTAAATTCTGCACTTATTGCAGAGGAGACCGCCGAAGTAACGCATGGCAGGCAGGGCAAGGACAATTCCTTATCCTTAAGTAGAATATATTTTTAAATCAAACTCTCTTATGAGGTGGCATACTTTTAAACTGCGCGAATCATTCTTTAAACAGTTTCTATTTTTTTTCAGTTTTCTACAGCACATCTCAGCAACGAAAGCCTTTATTAAATTATATGGGTGGCAGGTACAATTTGAATACTAGATACCAGAATAAGATGAGGAAACGTTGGTGCTGTTACAGATCCTATAGGGGCTGCAAAGCATACGTTGTTCTTATAGGAGATACTGTCCTATCTGCCAACAATATTCACAACCATGATTCACTTTAGGACGTTCTAAATTAAGTTAAACGTAAGTATATATATTTTTTTAATTTCAAAATAAATTTTATTAGTCTTAATGTTTGTTTCTGTTCAGTGAAAGTGAATTACTTAACCCAGAATTAAAGATTCTCTCAGAAAGGTCCTGGTAAAAGACTAGCTCGTAGAATCGAAACATTAGGCCTTTACTGTGTTTTTTACCCAAGATTGGTCTTCTCTACCTCAACTCCATTAATCTTGCAACATTTTAAACCGTAAAAACTGTGAATCTTTTCATATATTATTTGATTGTTTATTTCTCAATATGGAAAATCAACCAATGATCTTTATTCATTGATTCGTAAGAAAGTGTAGGAAAGCGAGTGTTGGAGGTTAAAAGTGGAACCTGTTTTTTCGCTTCATGTCTTATCTAAATACAATACCGCAATGGAATGGAGTCATTTTCTTCGTGCCGCTGAGACTTCAAGGTTTGTAGCACCGATGAAGAAGGTAATTAAAGTCTTCATCCATTCGGACAAAGCCTAATAACTTATTTATAAATTTTCAGCTAGTTTCAGCACATCTCAACGAGGAAAGCAGACATTAAACTATATGGGCAATAGGTACATATTGCATAGTAATTACAAGAACCTTGCAAAGAAACGCTGGATGTGCTACAGATACTATAGGGGTTGTAAAGCTTGTGTTAATAGTGTGGGAGATATTATCGTATCTGTCAAAAATATTCATAATCATGATTTATATTCGGACGCTCCATAATTGTTTTCACTCAATAAATTATTTTTGTTAATTTCCGTGTTTTATTACGTGCCCGTAAAACTTTTGTAAAAAAACATTTATTTACATGATGAAAGTGACGTCAAATCTTATTGATGAAAATTCTATTAACAATCTGTTAATAGTTTCTCCCACATCCAGAGTGGAAGATACTACCAGTATCGCCCTGGTGTAAGACCACCATTCAGAATTGAAACGTTGCTCCAAATGGCTTTAGCCGTGTTTAGTGACTAGATCTGAATAGCCAGGTACTTCCCCACCTTCCTCTTTCCCTTCCCCACTTACCTTCAGCCTCACAACATCCCCCAATTGGGGATGCCATAGTCTCACTGGCTCCAGACGGGAGCAGTTGGGACTCTTGTGAGGCATTCACTGTAAAAAAAAAAATAAAAAAAAACATCTAGTGCATTTTTGTTTTGTTTGAACATTAATAAAATTAAGGTAGTTAAAAATTTTAACAGTGCTAATAACTTTAAATAAGTAATAATTGTGCCTTGAAGAAATACAGCAGTGGTATTGGTTGGTAGATAACTCATTTCATAATCGTAATGTGCCGGTATATTGTTAATTGTCTTCTTAAAAAGGAATACACTTTAAGGTTTAGATTACGTTACGATTATATAACGATTTACTATATTATAGGGAGATAATTACAATAAATATCTAGCAGGACATACTCCCGTTCTATAGGAGACTCTATAGAACGGGCTATTCTGGCGAGTGAAGGAACTCGAACTTGGCTGCCGACCTGGGGAACGGCTAGAATCGTCTGTACTCGTAATCATTCGGGTACAGCCGACATGTTGTCTCTGTCATGTAGCGTTACCAGCGCCACCTATGGAAATATTTTAAAACTACATAAACTGAATAACAATAACTTAGATCTACGGACATCGTTGGGCTGTATTGAAACTACAACCAAATATCAATACTACCATAATTGACTTTATTGGAATATGTTCCGTCAAAAAAGGGGACATTTGTGGATAATCATTATCGCCCTGTTGGGATACCACTATTTAGAATTTAAAAGGTGTTTGGAATTACTTTTGCATTTTTATCGGATATTTCCCAACCTCCCTTCTTTTATCCGTTCTTTTATCTCACTTCCATCTTCCACCATCATCCTACTCCCATGAAAAAATAAAGATCAACAGAATACAGGATGTAAATATTATTTAGCGATCATTAAATCTATGATTTTTTCAGTTTTCTACAGCCTCACCAAGAGGGGGCGCCCATCAATCCTGTATCGGGGCAGGAAGTTTATCATGGAGCACAAGTACCGGAGCAGACCCAAGAAGCGCTGGACCTGTTACAAGGCCAAGGAGGTCAAGTGTCGGGCTTCCCTGCACACTCTAGACGACAAGATTATAACCATTAATTCCAAACATAATCATGATAACTAGACCGTTATTTTAATGTATTGTATATTAATCTGTTGACACAGATTTTATCTCTGTTGCGATATTACTCGTTAATGGATTGGTGACTGTTATTAATTTTAATTTGTTCCTTAAAGTTTATATGATCTGTTGTTATTATTTCGTCATTTTCACTAAGAGTTTAATTTTAACTTAAGTTTTTTCATTTTGATCATTTGATCGTGTGACCTAAATATTCATATTCTTAATCTTTGTCATTAACTTCAGTTTTTATTGAATTACCCTTTTGAGGGTGTTTATGTTTATTAATTGTATCTATGATATATGATAAGTGTAATTTTTATCTTACTAAACTTGTGGGGGATTTTTAAGCCTAACTTAAACTTGGTGCTTACAAAGTAATACTGTGTTGTTTGTTTTTAACTGAAATATATATTTTTTATATTTTTTTTCTTTTATTATATAAGGTTTTTACTGCTCATTAATTTTGGGGGATTTTGTATAATAAAGGTGTTATTCTCCCCCCCCCGCCCCTCCTCTCCACAACAACATTTAAAGTTTTTCCACAACAATTTACAAATGTTTCATAATTTACTTACCCCAGTAAACAACGATGAGCACACTTGAGAATCGCTACATTGTGATGTGATAGTATATGTTTCTAAAACTGATCCATATAATACGGTGTGAATAAGCTTAAAATAAAGTAAAATAATGCTTACTTATGGAATGTAATACGACAATAGGGTTTATTCTCTTTTTCACATCTATTTTTACAAGTTTTCATATCACAAGTCAACATTTTGCCGTGTTATTTCGTAAAATGAACCGATGATGCCTCGACCATAGTTCGCACAAGAATGATGACGTCACGTTTTCAAATTTCACTTGAGGCCATACGCGAGCCCAGCCGGCTCCAATGGAACCGGTATGGGGAGTGGGGATAATACGCTTTTAATCACTTAGGGCAGGTCTACTAATATTCATATGTCTATGCTATCAACCCATTTTACAAATAAAATTGAATGGTGGAGATGGATTACCTGAGAATATCGCGAGCAATTAGTTTTGTTCTCCAGAATGCTAAAACAGAGATGGAATTTTGAAGATTTGTCATTGTTTTTTATTGTATTTATTTTTATTTTCCTTTTATTATAGAAATAAAGTGAGAGCATATAAAATCGACATACATTATGTTTTTCATAATGAAAGATTGAATACTACTTTTTCATGGAAGCGTTAGTTGGGGTTATGACAGGACTGTATTATATTATATTAGTTATTTATCAGTAATTAATAATTCTATAGGTGCATGTATTATATGCTGTAATGAGTACGTTGCAGTGAGGAAGTAAAAAAATGAATATTGTATTGATGGTAAATGTAAATATAGAAATGTAGAGATGTAAATAAAAGTAAAAATAAGTGTTTATAGGTAAAACGTATATAAAAGAATTTACTACTGATTTTATCGTATATTTTCAGTTCATGTGATCTACTCCGAGAAAGGAATACCCTCGATAATTTGGATGGGCGAGAAATTCAAGATCGAGCACAAGTACAAGGACAAAGTGAAGAAGCGATGGTGTTGCGTTCGGTTCCGAAAGGGCTGCAAGGCTGCCATGTACACTGTTGACAGTACCATAGTGGCGACTGTTGGCAGTCATAGCCACTAAAATACTTGCAATGCTAGAACAGGTGCCATGCAGGACTATGCCTCGCCAAAAAGGGTATCCTGGTTTCGCAGCGCAAGTCGCACTATATTGGGAAATAACACCTAACATATATACATAAGTCATAGTTCTCTTATGTGTGTTAGGGTTGTGACCCTTATAAACGTTACTCACCCGCTTAAGGTGGGCGACACATTACACTATACGCATCATGGCTTAGAATGTTTCTGCATATTGCTCGCCATACACTTCCAATGGGAAAGTAGGGCGAGCGATACGCTGAAAAAGGCCAAATAAAGAAAATATTGCATGGTCTGTCACAGGCTTAGCATTCAACATCTAACTTATCTTGATTTTTTTTACTTTCTTTTACTACCCTCTCCCTTCACCGTGTGTTTTTTTTTTTAATTTATTTTAAGGCCATTCATACACGGAGATACTCACGCGCGAATATTGGCCATACTATTTTGCTAGTGTTTTTACACGACGCGACGCAACGCGTCGACTACAGGTTTGACGCCAGTTTGACTTGCATTCGCATCTACTTTTGTTTGACAGAATTGACGTCCGAACATGATTTGAATGTTAATTTTTTTCTGAGGTGAGAAAATATCCATATTTATAATAATAATTATATTTGGCTAATTTTTACAGCGCCGTTTTCGTGAAAAATCACCTCAAGGGCGCTGTATAACTTACATAACTATAATTTACCGGAATTCGTTAGAAAAGACTTAGCGCAAAGCATGGATCGAGGTTGGAAAGAAAAGTTCTAAGGTAGTTCCTTGGCGTCGACGAATTCCCTATAATGACTATTTATTTCGTTTTATTGGTTAACCCAAAATCTTATTTTAGATTGATTTTTTGCTTGTAAAAATAAACACAATATAACTGTCTTCATCGCTAGAATAATTTAACATCGTATTAATTCCTCTGCTTTACTTGAAAAGACGATCAAATTCAGTAGAATTCGGGTTGTGCCGTGTACTCCTACCAGCTTCAAAAAGTAGCTTATCGGTAGGCTACTTTTGGTTGCGTCACAGTCACGTAGCTTGTAAGTATCTCTATGTACGATGGGCCTAAGTTTCACACCGTGTGGGCTTAGAGTAGATAGCATAATATTGTAAATTAAGATTGGTTTGACGAATTTGGCATCTAGCGTCCATTGAGCCCAGACACAGTTGGGAGAAGTCTGTGCTAGGTGTGGCTGGCCCTGCTACGGAAGGGAGCCGCTGACATAGCGCAGGGCAGAGACGCCTGGAGGGACCTTGTCGATGCGATTGGTCACCGACCCGAATAGGACAAGGGAAAATGTATGAATTTGGCATCATCCAATAAGCATAATTACCGACATTGGTAAAATGTCATGTGCACAGTAATGGTGGTCCGTGTCTTTTCAGTGAGCTAGAGTGGTAAGATTGAAAAATACGACATTATTGATGTTGTGTAGCTTTGTTTAACACGTTTTTTTTCAAAATTTATTGTGAAATACCGTCTTTATTTAAAAAGAAGTCGAACTTAACTACTGTAATAAAATATTTTTAAGAAAAATAATTTGTTTTATCCTTCAAAGTACCTACGTATTATATGTATGTAACTCCTGGACACACTGATCCCTAGATTCCTACTAAACCCTCATACGTTTTACCTTCCCAGAACTTCCCCTCCTTCCTTTCCTTAAATAGACCCTCCACACAGCATCTCAAAAGATGACTGTGTGGGGTTAATGTAAAAAAAACGTACACCTAAAAAATACTTAAAATATATTATTATTTAAATTTTTAAATATATTACTTCACGTTGATACGTAAATACAAAAAATACGTAAGTAATAATACCTAGGCAAAAATTTTGACCGGGAATCAGAAATATAAAATTATTTTTTGTATAACTGGGGGTCTACTCATATAAATAAGTAAATAACGGGTCTTTTACTTAGGTACCTCCCTAGTTATTTTACTTTAACTTTAGATATTTAAAATTCTGAAAATGTATCATTTTATATTACCCATAGCAGGTATATTGATTTTTATGTTTTTTTTTTTCATTTGCTTCTTATTTTAACTTAATTGTAAATTACGTATTACCAACCTGTTCTATTATTTTTATGCCATCTGCACTTTTAAAACTGGTTTATTTATTTTTTCTCTTTTCTTATAAAAATTATATGACCATGTATTATGTTATTTTGATGCGTTTTTGTTGTTTTTGTTTTTTTTTTAAATAATTTCTGTTGGCACTGTATTATGCAGTAAAATATGTATCATGTAAAAGCCCATCAGGTCGTTTAATTTAATAAAAAAAAATTTATATATAAATCTGAATCAGCCATTTCGTAGACACCTATATTGAGAATAATAAAAAGAAAACGTTTGAGGTAGATTTTTCTTGTTGTGAAAACGCTCCACAAAGTAGAAGGAACAATAAAAACTAAAATTGTAATAATTGTAAGTTTATATATTATGTGAGTGAGTGATCGATTTGAGTGTAGATGTGTGTAATGAACTTAGGTCGGGGATTATGTGAAAATATTGAATAAATTAATGTATAACGCGAACGGAGGATATAAAAGCCTGTTCGCGTGTTAGTCAGTAATTATTATTAAATTTCTGTAACTTGTTAACCCTTAAATGCATACTGTTGTAAAACTGCAACATACCGTTCAAACCACCTTTAACTCTTTGGTGTATACTTAATGCATGCCGTTTTAGAATTATCAATTTCACGGTAATATATTTTATCGAGTGGCATCACCTTTTTTTTTCTTTCGCGAATTTCAAATGTCACTTTTTCTTCAACAAAGTGAAGATTCTCGAAAATTGGTTGGAGGTTAGAATTACAGTTTGGTTTTGCTGTTATTATTTTGATTTTCTTAGGTAAGTAGATACAATTATACAATACTTATATGTAATAACTCGTATTTTTCCGGTACACTTATTAGTTTTGAGAATTTTTTTTAGGTTTTTTATTTTTTTTTCATACGTAAATTGTTCATATTATTTTTTATTAAATACATGGTGTTGTAAATTTGCAACAATTTTTTTTAATCAAATATCATTAAAAAATTACAAATAAAATAAATTCTTTATATTTCCTTGCGTATGCATGTAAATATCTACAAAATAAATTTTTTTCCAGAAAATTTAATAAATCATGCATTTAAGGGTTAAAAATCTCTCAAAATATTTGTGAGTTCTAATTAACTGTTTGTATTTTTTTACAGTTATGTATTCAGTGAGCAGGAGAGGTCATCCCTCCCTCCAGTACAAGGGAGTCAGGTATCTGATGGAACACGGCTACAAGAACAGGGCGAAGAAACGCTGGAGGTGTTACCTCTACTACAAGAAGTGCAAATCTTTCATTCACACGGTTGATAATATTATCGTAAATGCTCATGACGAACACAACCATGAACATCAAGCTGAGGTTAATCCGCAAGACTACTTTTGCAATAATCCTATTTTCAGTTATGACCTTTGACAATTTTGAGAAAGAAAGTCATTCCGAAGAAACTGATAGAATTTGCTTTCAGTAAGCTTAGTCATAACCTCAAAAAGGAAAGGTCCCTTAACTCCTTCAATCAATTGAACTCAATAAACGTCTGCTACCTCTTTAATGTGAATACCGCACATGAGTCGCAATTGCCAGTGAGACTATGGAATCCCATTAATTTGGGTATAAAGATAGTGGAAAGGGAAGTAAATTGAGAATAGGAAGGTGGGGGAAGAACCTGACTGTTCAGATCTGGTCACCGAACACGTCTAAAGCGTTTCAATTCTGAATGGCTGTCTTTCACCAGAGCGACACTGAGAGAACCATCCACTCTGGGGTATCTCTACCTGTACTCGTATCGGTACAGACGTGGACTCTCAAGAGTAGGAGTAAGAAGTGGAGGAAGACTAACCGGTGGTTTACCAGAGAACTAAGGACTGATGAAATTTGCAATTGCGATGCGATATCGTCTATTGACGTTCTTAGTTTGTCATAAAGAGAACTGCCGGCTTCGGATGAGTAAGAGAAGTCAAAAAAGGTAAAGACATACTGTGCCCGCGTACGAAATAAGATAACTGCACAACTTACCATCCATACATTTTCTATGAATAAAGATTCTTCAGAAACATACTTGTAACACGCAACGCGATCCTACGCTTCCCACACCACGCCGATCTGCGTGATGACCTGTCCAGATCGGCGTGGGACGTCTAAAAGAAAGATGGGTTTGACTTTGATGGATTTATGTTTGTATTTTGCCGTTTGGCGTTATTGTTAAAACAACCAATAGATTTAGTAAGTCGTGAAGAAGAGATTTGTATCACAAAACTCCATTGATCATCGTCATACTACGATTCAAAATTGCGTTGCGTGCGCAGGACAAGTAAGCACTTTGGTACAGTGGGAATATAGTAAAGGCGGGAACACATTATTAAAACCCGACGCGAGCCGATGAAACGCGATGCGTGTTGAGTCGAATCAAATGTATTGTTTTCTTATGACCAGAATCACACTATGAACATCCGACGCGACGCCATGCGCGCACACGCCACCCGATCTAGACGTGCCAGGTCGGCGTGTTGCCCATGGTGGGGGTAAACACGCCACCCGACGCGGCCTGCGCAGTATGTTTCTAGACAACACCCGACGCCACGCGTCAGTCGTTCGAGAACTGTCACCGAGCATATACGGAATTTTGGCCAATTTAATATTATTTTTGCATTTATTTAGCGAAATGACCGACGAACAATTAATTGAGTTGGTAAAACGATATCCTGTTCTATATGACATGAGTTAAGCTATATACAGGGATCATACTGTGAGAATATCCTGTTCTATATGACATGAGTTTAGCTATATACAGGGATCATACTGTGACAAATAATCTTGTGTATGTCACTTTGAATAAATTCGTGTATTTCTTCAAATTGTGTTTTAGTAACCCGAAAATACATATGAAATCTTTCAATATCTTAAAGTAAGTCTGGATACAGAGTATGATATTCACCACACATACTCCTCTTTTGATTTATTTCATGAACCCAGTAACGCCTAGTTATTCTCTTTTTCTCGAGTCGTTAAAGTATCATATATGTACCCATAATTTGCATCAAATCTTCTTCAAAGTCTTCATCTGACTCGTTATTTATTAAATCCATAGTACAAAACCATTCACTTCCACTGCTGTTAGCTAACTGTATTCAGAAATTGCTAGTATGTCGTGGCGTCGCGTGTTGGTAATGTGCACGGTGCACATCGGGTGTCGAGACGTGGCGTCGCGTCGCGTTTTAATAATGTGTTTCCTCCATAATACAGACGCTGCGTACGTGGGCTCAGTATGTCCTTACCATAATCAACAAAACTGGAGAAATTTGTGAGATATTCGATTGTTAACAGCTGGACCTCAGTAAGCTTATGAAGAAGAATGCAATCTTATTCTAATGAAAAGGAGACAATTTAAAAAATATATGATAAATGACTGCAAAAAATAGATCGGACTTGGCAGGCCGTGCGCTGTACAGTGTACAAACTCCAAATATGATACATTATTAATAAAAATTATGGTATTTTACTTTTAACTAATAAATTGCAAAATATTTGTGGTGCTAATGTTTCTCACTAGTGAAAGATTGTATTTAAAGCAATAAATAATTAGCTTAAGTGGAGAAAGGGGAAGTGATCTTCGAAATTAATACTTGATAATATTCGTAATAAAATTTATAAAAACTTTTTTTTTTATTATTCCTGTTCTATTATATACTTTAGTTACTGTCATATTGTTTTTGTTATTATGCTCTGCCGATAAGCAAAAAATAGCATCTCACCTCTCAGATTGAAATTACATACCCTTTGCGTACATCCAAACCACCGCGTTAATTTATTACAAAGTTCCGACCATTTTCGTACAATCCAAGAACATACACGGAGAAAAATGAGTAGTGCTAATTTATTAAGAATCTCTTCAAATTATTGGTAACTTGTTAAAAACTGGATTGCAGGCGGTTTCCTAATAAACTTTTAGTAAGTTCGTAACAATATTGGAACACGTGTTCATGCACCTGCATTGGTCTTGATAATATATTATGAAGAAATGCAAAATTGTTAGGATTAGGAACACGTGTTTCGACATCGTGACAATAAGAAAAAGTTTATCAGGAAACCTATGAATTCATTCGTTAAGGGCATGCAATCCCGTTTTAAACCGGATTGCGAACAAATTTGAAGAGATTCTAAATAAATTAGTAATTTGTTGTTTTTAATAATAATTTAGTAGTTTGTAGATAAGCCCTTTTTTAATAAATTTGATTGATTTGAAGGTTTGGTTTTCTCGACATCCGCAAGAGGGAACCCTATATTGATTCTCCAGAATTACTCCTTCTGCCGCCAGTATGCGTCCAAATCCCGCGTGAGATGGCAGTGTTCCAAGGGACTCGGATGCAGGGCCTTCGCCTGGACCGTGGGGGCTTACATCGACTCTATGAATCTCATACATAACCACTGAATCACATCTGACTGGGGGACAAACGTGTTGGCGCCCGAAATGGTATGAAATATGGTTTCAAAAACTGTGAACTTCCATTGACTAATATCAATGTGAACACCGGATATATAATGGTGAGACACGCGTCACGATGAAGCGATTCAAAGATTTTTCGAAGGCTTACCTACACTTCTACGGAAGTTAATATTCTGTGACGCCTAAGAATAGGCTGCAACAGTTGAAAAACAGAACAAACTGGGGGACCATGAACTGTGATGGGACTCGTTTCAAAGAAGATATAAAAAGGAAAGAAAAAAAGGACGAGGTGACAAAGATACATAATTAATAAATATGCATGCAATATAGTTCTATCAACATAACAAACTGGAGGACCATGCTACACAATGGCGCCCGATGCCTGTTAGAATAATGCAGGGAATGGCGGAGGAAAGAAAAGAAAAGTAAAATAAAGAATGACGAATGGAAAAAGTGTAGATAATAGATGACCTCCACCGAAATCGAAATTTTCCAATATCCCAGATATAAAAAAACTTGTACGTATTTATTTATTGTGGTTAAGGTATGTACTTACACGAAGAAAACTCACTGATATAAAATATTGCTGATTTATTAAAAATCTGGTCAAATTATTCGTAGTCCGGTTGAAAACGGGACTGCAGGCCTTGAATTGAATTGATAGGTTTCCTAACAAACTATCAGTAAAATGCGAATGTGTTATGGGGATTTCGGAACGAGTGTTGATTGTGAAAATTCTAATTTTTCCCATTTAGTCATTATATTTATTAAGATAAACGCAGCAGCATGAACTCGTGTTCTGATATATTCTGAATGTTAGAAATTGGCCTGCCATCACTTTGTTAACAGGATTTTACTCTTTGTATAATATTGATAATATTTAATCGACATCATATAAAACGTTAATGCTCATAAGTCATTAAATTTCTACCTGAAAAACTAAAAATGCATTTCTCTTCAAAGCTTTTCCCTTGTCAGATTTCATGTAAGTATTTTTAGCACAATTGTTAGCAAGCATTATAACTGTAAGATTAGAAAAAAAAACATTTAGAATATGGAAAAGTAAAAGCAGGCAGCAGGTTTGTTTATGAATTGTGAATGAGTTATAGAGCGTGGGACAACCTATACTAATATGTTTTCCCTTTCCAGTGGTGTACATTCCCTCAAAGCGCGGCCGCCCCTTGGCCATGGTGAACAACTACACATACTGCTTCCAGTCCATGGGTAAGAAACACAATAGCTGGAGATGCTCATCCTATGACTCCAGGAGCTGCAAGGCGTGGCTTTACATCCAGGACGAGAAGATCACATCATCCAAGGGAGAGCATAACCACCCCCCTCCGAACTACTTCTTCAGCAGCGACGGGAAATTTGTTAAGTTATAAAAAAACCAATGGGATATCCCGACTTATTCCACGCATTGGTAATATACTCGTACATCTATGGCTCCCAGTCCACAGGCAAGTGTTTTCTCTTCTTGTACCCCAAAGATATTAGAAGAACAATATCTTTGTTGTACCCTCTCCAGAAGTTGTTGTTAGAAGGACCTATTCGATAATAGGGTTGGGTTTAAGGTATTTTTTTATTGATAATTGAGTTGGCTGATGCTAGTTAAGAACTATTTATAATGATTATTTTTATAGTACCATTTAAGAGAAGACTATCTACAAACCGGTAGTTTTTTTCCTCTGGATGATAAATAAATATTTTTCTTTAATACGTCGTGTTTTAGTTTACAAGCGATTCGTTTCTTCACCAAATGTGTTCATGTCTAAAAAATATTTTCTATTAATGGGTTAGTAATTTTGTTGAATATTACATTACTATTAGCTTATTAATCGATTGCACTGTGATTTGTTTTTGTTTACATATTATACCAAAATGTTTATTTTATTGCAGCTGTATTTTACCCTTCAGTGATCGGCGCAGGAATAGTACTAGTTGGGAACAATAAATTTCATAAGATGAAGCAAGTTGCAAATAAAATATACTGGAGATGCGGAAAATACAAAGCATACGGATGCAGAGCGACGGTACATACGATCAATGGTGTTATCAATATAATGAATGACATACACACGCATAATTAAGTAAACTACTATATGGGTTCCATAAAATTAGGTCATCGCAATATATTTGCATCCAGTTGAAATATTATATTCTTTTTGTAATCCATAATGCCGATTGCATTCGTATTCCGTAAATATTCAAACCAAATATTGACGTTCTTGTTTTCTTTTTTTTCCAAAAAATAGATTTAGCCATTATTACAACAATATACCAATAATTATCAATTCCGTTCTTATTTTTTTTGTCTAAATAATCCTTACTCTTTCTTATATCGGTCAGTGTTCGATTATTCAATCAGAAGGCTCGAGGTTCTTATTGTGCGTGTCTTTTACGGTTGTACGTGTACACGTATGTCACGCAAATGCCTTAACTTTATTGATTCGGCTAATTTATTTTCCATAACAACTGAATTCGCTGTATCAGAGAAAGGAAAAACAACCGTCAAATTTGGTGTCAATAAATTCTACAAAGCAAAGACCTCTGACCGTTGATTATAATATTTTTTATGTGCCTTAATAAAATACTTGTATTATTATCTTATTTATTCATATTATTGCTAAGCTTGAATTCCTAATATATTTCAGAATGAGGAAGATTATTTTATAAATAAGATCCTTTATTGATATTTATTTCTAAATATTAGGTATCTTTGTTGATATTACTATAAGACACATTATTTTTAACACCGCTATGTGGATAGCGACCAACTAATTGCACATTGGTACATAATGTTAATATTCCGATTTACCTTTTTTGTTAATTTACCATCGGACAAATGTCACCTTGCTACGGTGTACTCATCGATACATAATATTTCAATGAATTTCCTAAAAGAAATTTCAAAAATTACAAAAATTGCTTGTTTATCTACGTTCTTGATTTTTTACGTTAAATTCTAGCTCATATACAGTATTTTCCATAACTAACCAATCAATAAACATACACTTTTATTTTTATCTTCATAAAGCTTCTGTTTTCAGCTCCTGATTTTTGGAACCAAATAATAGACCCCATCACGGAAGCACCCGGTGTGCAAAGTCACGAAGAAGAAAAATCTCCTGCCTACCATGGAAAAATAACCAAAAAAGAACTAATAAAACTCAAAGTTATGCGTGGAGAAGGGCATGTTAACATGGAAGGCAAAGTCATAAGACCAAGACTCTGCGACACATCACCCTGCAACAACTATTGCAAAATCGGGTGCCATAAACTCATTTCTCCTCGCAGACAACACCAAATATTCAAGACCTATTACTCTCTTGACTGGTCTTTAAAAAATGCATTTGTTGCTGATAAGGTCTTCGCAAAACCTTTGCCCAAAAGATCTGGTAACGCGACCACCTCTAAAGAAGTTACCCGGAGAAACAGAACGAGGCTTTACTATCTTCCAAATGAAAATGGAATCAAACAAATTGTCTGTAAGAATTTCTTCAAACGTACACTGGATATCAGCGACGGGAAAATTAGTTGCGTGTTGAATAGGATGTCCGGTAAAGGTGTGCTGCTTTATGATGGAAGGGGCAGACGCGACCCTGTCAAGGAAGTTAAATGAGCTCTTAACTATAAAGCGAACATTGTGTGTTCTGACGTTTGCAAAAACTCTTGATGCCATATTTTTGTTTCATACTGTTCATGAAATAAGGTGGTTCAATATAAAAAGGGTGTTAAAACAGAAACTGAGTAGTAAGTACTAGTTGTTACATGGTGGGAAATGTTCAGATAATTATGTGCAATATGGGAAAATACCCAAGCGAATGTCCTTTTAAACCTTTCGTATCCAAATACTTCTATGCTTATTGTGTATTTGAGTACATTTTTTTCGTGATACTTGAGTTGATATTGGACCTACAATATATTACTCTTGAATTTTTTTAACTACGTCGATAGACGTCGTTATGTCTTATAACGACGTTTCTTTCCATTTTGTATGCTTGTGCCAACTTGTTAAATAAATTATTTATTAGAAATTGTCTGCTCACTTTTGAAGTACATAGGATATATGTAATCAAATTCCGCTTAAGTCTCTGTGTCATTACTGGGGATCGTGATCTTTACTATAATTGCCCTGAAGAACCAGGCTCCTCCACTCTTCACAGTCCTGCACTTCATGGCATTGCTTTCAAGTAACCTTAAGGTAAAAATTTCTACGATTCGAAGGAGGGGTCACCAGGGTCCCCCACAAAATCGGGAAGAGACCGTGTCTATTAATATTCTTTTTGCCTTTTCCAGTTACACTCATGCATTAGTTACTACCTACTGTTTTATTTATATATTTATTATCCTACAATATTTATATTTTGGTTTCTGACAATTCGCGGTGTAATTCAATATATAACTATTATGGAATTTTGACATTTAAAAAATATAAATATTAATCGCTTTTTTCCTCCTCACTAGGACATATTTTGCTGAGGCAAATTAGGTTTTGGATTAACCTTGACTTAATACTATATTTTGGTGTAGTCCTTTCCATTAAAATGCACGTTTTACGACTGCACTCGCGGCTTAGAAATTTACAACGCAAAAAATTATTTTGAAGTAGTTGGGGTCCGGGGGAGAGATATAAAAAACCGATATTTCACATAACTCTCTTTTAGGGTAAGTGTATTACCCCCCTTCGGAACGGGAGTGTTAATGAATCATGAGTTATAATATATTAAATTTTACATTCTTATCAAAAGTGTTAAGTGAAATATTTATTTTAAAATGACAATACTCTGGTAGTCAATAAAAATATTTAATTAATAATATTTCATTGTGCACGATGTTATGAAATATATTGTCTGTTAATTTTAACATTTTTGTAGGTACCTGAACAAAACACTTAAATTACTATCTCATTATTTTTTTTTACTCACTGCAAATGCTTCGTTTTTAGCTTCTGAACTCTGGATCCAAGTGATAGACCCCACCACAGGACAGCCATCCGGTGTGCAAAGTCTTAAGGAAGAAAATCGACCTGCCTACCATCAAAATATAATCAAAAAAGAAAAAGTAAAAGTGATGCGGATCGAAACCCACGTCAACGCGGAACGCAAAGCCGTCAGACCAAAAGTCTGTGACACATCTCCCTGCAACAGCAATTGCAAAATCGGGTGCCATCGACTCATTCCTCCCCATAGACAGCAAGAAATCTTTGATACCTATTACTCCCTTGATTGGACATCGAAAAATGAATTTGTTGCTGATAAAATTTTCGCAAAACCTTTACCCAAAAGACCTGGTAACCAAACTAATGATAAAGAATTTGCCGAAAGAAACAGAACTATGCATTACTACTATCTTCCTAATGAATATGGAATCAAACAAATTGTCTGCAAAAATTTCTTCAAACGCACACTGGATATCAGCAATGGGAAAATTACCGGTCTGTTGAACAGAATGTCTGGTAAAGATGCGCAGATGTATGATGGAAGTCAGACGCGGTTCTGGCAATGAAGCTAAATGAGATGAGAATACCGTATGCTACATAACATGTTACAGTAAGAACAGTTTGCTAACGGGTTCTTAGTAAGAATCTTTTTTTAAAGTTAAGGATCGGCAAGTATATATCACTATCATTTTAATCATGGACATAAGAAATTAATTTTAAAAAATATACTTAAAATTGAAATAGAATAAGAAAATAAATTAAGTGCGAAAAAAATATAGAGAAAATCAGTGAATGACAACAGAGTACAAAAGATTTTTTCAAATATCCATTTTTTTAACATGCGTCTCCTTCTGAAAATTATTTGTCAAATTGATTGTTGTAAATTTTTGAGACATCGTATTCTAATTTTCTTTTACCGTATTTATTTTGATATCTGGGAATTAATTACAAGTCAATCGTTTGTAGTTAGTCTTGCATTGTGAGCAGTGCATTTCACTTTTAAATTGTACCTAGTATGTAATATAGAAGTAGAAAATTAGTTAATAGGGGTACTTAAATTCACTAAGTTAAATTTGTAAAATAATAAAATATTTCTGCTCTGTCAGGGTTCTCGGAAAAATCTCGAGAGTAAAGGGCACGTAATTCATTCCTTAAAAAATCTCTTATTTTACTAGAGATAGCTCAAATAGCTGGCGGGATTTATGACTGGAGCATACTTTCGTATGTCGATGAATCGAAGACACACGTGTAAGTTATGTGAGACAAATATTACAATGCACAAATGCACATATCAAGGAACCGCTTCTGATTGTGAGCATGTACATCTATTTTATTGTATTTAGATTGAGGTATGTTCTGACTCACATTAACCGCTATGCAGGATAAACAGGTAATAATTGTCCAGAAATGTAAACAATGATTTAGTTACATCAGATCTCTGACAAGGATTTGAAGATCTATGAAATATTGTAAATTTTTAACTAAATTAAAATCTGTTTTTATGTCTCCATGTAGTTATTCCATATCTTCATATCTGCCAATGATAGATAAAATATACTATTATATATTTCGTGGAGCAATTTTTTTAAATTTTTTATTCTACCTGTAGTCTGCTCACTATCGTATGATAATTTATTATGAGTACCCAGTTGCATTCGCTTTTAATTATTTTATTTCTAAGTGTAATTCTTTTCATGCAATTTCCTTCCTTAATATGTTACTTACAAATTTTCTGTATCAAATGTACAATAATAAATAAATAAAAATAACTATAAATAAAAAATATTATTGGAGAAAGTAATCATTTTGTGGTTTGTCATATTTAAGAAAAATAAAACAATTATTATGTGTAAAACCACGAGTTTTTAATTAATTTATTTAGCGACCGGTTTCGCTTTCCTCAAGCATCATCGAGGTACAAATGAATATTAAACAAGAAATACATAGTGTATGCTTATATATACATAAAGAGGGAGACAAAAAGATAAACTTATAACAAACAATACAAAGGCAATCGAATACATTTACATCAGTACAAAGTAATTGGAGAATCCGGCAGACAATTATGTAAACTAATGGGTTTTACTAATATATCGAAAGCGACAAAGCATCAACTGACTTGGTGATTAGAAGTGGGGAAATTTAAAGTTTTATTTGGAAACAGACCTAATATTGGGTTACTACATCTAATTGATTATTAAGTATATATATGACTTTCGGTTTTCTCGTCTTTTTGCTTCAAAATTATTTAATCTGTTACCATGCCCACTTTTATGCAGGATATTAGCACCGGTGCTAAAACAAAAAGTGTGATTCTTATCATCAGGTGTTTGGCGAATTCTGAAAAGTTGTTTTTATTTAGGCAGCCTTTAGGTGTCCTTTACCCTAATTTTGACATTACGCGTTGTTTCTAACAAACATAAATTTTTAATAAACATCAATTTTTAATAAATAAAAAACTCTACCCCTATCTTTCAAAGTGGAAAATGTATGTTCTCACGCAGCATGATTCAACTGTAGATGTAATATTGTTCGATGGTTCTATGTGAAAAAGGGTGTTTCAACTCGGACGAAGCCGGGCAGTAAGTTACTAGTTGTTACATGGTGAGTTACGAATAAACATTTCTTTTGTGGTGAGATGAACAATTAAATCTTTTTTTCCTAGATACTTCTGTTTTTATCACCCAGAGATACAAATAATACTAAATCGAGATTCTATTGAGTTTAAATCGTGCCTACGGATCCTAAAATATATACCCACGATATTACATTTGTTTTAAAATACCTACTGTCTAACCATGTTTTGTTCTATTTCGAATGCGTGTGTACATTTGTTAAATAAATTAGTTTCTAGAAATAATTTGCTTTCTTTTCAAGTAAGTACGTAGAATAAAACGTCATTCTGCTTAATTGATTGCCTCATTCTCGTTACTGAGGATCGTGACCCCCACTCCAATTGCACTAAAGAATCTCCTCTCCTCTCCTCTGCTCCTTACAGTCCTACGCTTCACGGCATTGTTAATGAATTCATTAACAATGTCATGAAGCGTAGGACATGAAAGGTAGAGGAGGCTGGTTCTTTACAGCAATTGGAGTGGCGGTCACGATTCTCAGTAAAGAGAATGAGGCAAACAATCAAGCAGAATTATATATACAAATATGTTAATTTTTATAATCTACATCCCGTGATATCCTAGATAGTAGTTTTGCGAGGTTATTCATGGTAGTCATTCACATAACTAGTAACAGTAGTGCTGTCGATGATGCAGGGATGGAGACATAGATAAACCAAATTGCGAGCCCAAGGTCAAGGCCCAGAATGATTCCTACCGCCTGCTGATAAAGCCAACCGAGCTTATTGTAATCTATCTCAGAATAAGTCAAAAGAGTTTTTTTGACCCGGAGTTTTTATTTAAAGTGTTTCGATGCACAAGAGTTAAAACAAACTGGCGCAGACTGTATAATGTAATGTTAGAAAAGCATGTGTCTGGCAGTAAAAAAATAGCTTGTTTTTACTCCGGTGTCTCGTAACTCTTTAATTAAAAACTCCGGAGTCAACAGAACCCTTTTGGCTTTTTTTTATTGAGAGATTATAATGAAGCCCGAGTGGCTTTATTAGCAGGCTGTAGGAATGATTCTGGCCCCTGGCCTTGAGTTTGCAATCGCATTTATAATAATAATATATGGATGATTCGTATAGGGTCGTGTTTATGAAAAATCACGTCAAGGGCGCTGTTCTAATATATATTATATATCTACAATACTATATCTTAGTACTAACTATAGACTAGACAAACTATTGTCAACTGATTGCATCCACCGGTTTATCGAACACTAATACAAAACTATATATAGAATGCAATTGACCAATGCACGTGATGCTGCATTAGAATCGACAATGATTATCTATGTCCCCATCCCTGCATTATCGACAGCTCTACTGTTACCAGTGTCATCCATGAATAACCTCGGAAGTTAAAATTTAGGATATCACAATCCCATTATTCACATTATTACTCACAGAAAATGCATTGTTTTCAGCTCCTGAATTCTGGATCCAAATGATAGACCCCACCACAGGAGAGCCATCCGGTGTGCAAAGTTTCAAAGAAGAAAAGTCTCCGGCCTTCCATGGAAAAATAAGCAAAAAAGAACTGAGAAAACTGAAAGTGATGCGGGGAGAAGGCCACGTCAACAAGGAAGGCAAAGTCATAAGACAAAGAGTCTGCGACACATCTCCCTGCCATTGCAAAATCGGGTGCCACAAACTTATTCCTCCTCGCAGACAACATCAAATATTCAACACCTACTACTCCCTCGACTGGTCTTTAAAAAATGCATTTGTTGCTGACAAGATTTTCGCAAAACCTTTAACCAAAAAACCAACTAGTAACCTAACCGCTTCTGAAGAAGAAGTCACTGAAAGCAATAGAACTATGCATTACTACTATCTTCCAAATGAAAATGGAATCAAACAAATTGTCTGCAAAAATTTCTTTAAACGCACACTGGATATCAGCAATGGGAAAATTACAGGTCTCTTGAACAGGATGTCTGGTAAAGGGGTGCAGCTGTATGATGGAAGAGGCAGACGCGATCTTGTCAAGAAATCTAAATGAAATGAGAAATACTAAAGAGAATAATAAGAATAGGGAATTAATCTACATTAATCGTATAGACGAATTCCAAATGTAAAGTGTATAATGTAAATACTGAGGGTTCTGACGCAGCAAAAACTCTTGACGTTACGTTATTTTTTCTATTACCTATTGGGTTTATATGTTTTATAATCACTTATAAATCTAAGTAACAGTTTATATAATTTAAAAACTCTATTAACAGAAACTTTTTTTTAAACCTTATTTTTTCAATTGTTCGAACTTCTTAACATCGTCAATCATCAAACATCCTAATTTTGGTTATCTGTGATGTGGGTAATACCCGCGTGTAATTATTATTTACATTCAACGAACTCAAATTTTCCTTTGGATTAAAGTGTCATTTTGTAAATTGTAACTGATGAATAATTCAGACAAGCGATAAATTATGTACCTACGTACTAATTTAATGTTTGAAAATTTTCACAGATTACGTGATTTATTTATTAACGGTTTTCATTGGAAAAGTTAGTTTCTGATCGTCTTTCTAATTTGTTAACCACAAATATAATTATATTGAAAGAAAATTAATAATACCTACGTGTTTTCGAAAGGCATTTATCCCGAGGCAAGTATTTTATAAATACTTTCAGCTTCACAAATCTTACAATTAAAATATCAAAATAATAATGTCAAATAAAATTTCTAAAATAATGTAATAAATCAAATTATTATTTTGTAAATAGTTATAACTTTGTGGTTATCTATTATAAATAAATGAAACAATGTTACATTGTCTGATCCACTATACTTTTTATATGCGCCTATATAAAACTACAGGGATAAATGTTCTTCACATTAATATTAAAGGAAAACTATTAGATAATTTAGAAGCCTTAGAAATAAAGAAATCCCATAATAATATTGAGTTCATTATCAATAAACTAAAAATATTATCTTACAGTCTCATCTTTGACATGCTCCCTTTCTCCTTCCCCTCCATCTCCTCCCCCCACTCTTCCGAAATCCCTAGTCACGCCTCAACCCCCCCACTTCAATAATTAGTTACATATTATGTTCACCCATTGTTCTGTATAGTTAAGTTAGTATATTTTTCCCTTAGAAAGGATCGTTTGTTCCAAAGTTGGTAAAAATACAGTGGTTCAAACAGAGTAACATTGTTTCATTTAATTATAAATCAAATTATTTTTATAGAGCCGATTTTGTGAACGAAGAGTGGTTAGGTTAATGTTAGTATGTGCCCGCAACTTCAAGCGATTAGATCCTCGCATTCCATAATATTATGTTTTAGTTTTTGGTAGTTAGGTTAGGTTGGGTTAGGTTGGACTAGATTTGCTTTGGTTGGGTTACGTTAACTGAACTGCGCGGATAACTTAATTCAATAATAATAAATAGAATAATTTATTTCAAAAATAATAATAGTACATACCTACCTAAGACGTGAGCGGGTTACAGTTGTTGCAAGTGAGAAAAACGCGGATTATTCCTCCATATTGTGATAAAAATGTTTGGGAATAATAAATACAAATCAAAATTTAAAATTTAAATTTTAATATGATATCATGTTATCAAATAATTTATTTTTATGTTTAAACTTACGACCCAATATTAAGGAGTAATAAATCAAAATAACATTTAGGTTTCAAAATGTGGGTAATTTACCTAACTCCTGATTTAAAATTGGGGAATAATAAACATATATAAATTCAGGTATCAATTGGAAACATTACATTATAAATTTACATTTGTAAATTTAATCATCTCCCCTTGGGTGCGACTTGCAAACCACCATACTTTTCAGTAAAGTACACTTTACAGTACAATACACCACTCTTTACTTTTTTGTTTCACTTTGTACCTACTAAACAAAAATAACTATAAGCGTGCATAAAATTGTCAATTTGCAACGTGGTGCAACGCAAACCGCTCGTTATTGAATATTTAACAAACAATAACCCCCCTTTACTACTAATTATCAGTTATTAAAAAATCAACTCTTTTTCAAAAAAATAAATATATTCGAAACATTTTAAATTAACGAAGCGTAAACACTAGTGTTGTTTTAGTGAGCGAAAAAAAATTGAATGGTAGGATCGAATAAAAAATTCCAGATTGTACCAGTAGTTTCCCTACACAGTGCATAGTAACATTATTATTTTAATCATACATACGAGTAAAATCAGAAAAAAACTAAAGAGAAAATCAGAGGATGAATAACAAATTAATGCAAAACATATTAGTCATATGGCAGTTTCAGCATCTCCTTCTGAAAATTAGTTCGCATTTTTAACGTTCAACGCTTCAATACGAAAAAGAGAGTTTAAATTCATAATAATAAAATAAAAATCGTAATAATTACAGTGAGATAAATATTTTTTCTTTTCCTCGATACTTTTGTTTTTTTTCGCCTATCTGATGCAAGTAATAATAAATAATTTGTAATATCAATTAAGTTTATAGAAGTCTTGCCTATAAACCAAAATATGTTCCTGCATTATAAAAATGATTCATCAAACATGTTTCCTATTAAACTTTTAGTAAATTTCTAATAAATTATCGCGTTTTCGAACACGTCTTCCAACATTGTGATAATATATTCTAAATTTACTTATATTTTAACAGGAAACCTATTAATCTCCTGGTAAATTTCTTTCAGCTTTTCGTGTGCTATGTCTCAATGTTGCGAAGCCCAAATTTTAGTACGTAGGTAAAATTATATTATTATAGTAGTTTAAGAATAGGTTTGTACTAGACATAAAATGTTAAATTGTAAAGCTAATTAAAATATACAAAAGAAAACCTGAAATCCCGCATTTAACCGTAATACCAATAGTTGGAAGAGATTCTTTAACCGGAATACCAATAATTGGCAGAGATCCGTATATTTAAAAGAATACACGTTCTTTTAGCCCTCCTCTAGACTCTAGGTCACATCTAATAAATTTAATGTTTTTTCTATTTTAGTGCGAATTCTCCCTTCCAAGAGCGCGCACGGCTGCCTGTGGATCGGCGACTACGCGTATTACGCCGTGAAAGCCACGGGTCACCGGGTCTGGTGGAAGTGCAAGTTCTATAAGTATACCAGGTGCCTCTGTACGGCCACCCTTATTGATGGACAGATGGTCAAGAGGAAGGGGACTCATAATCACACCTCCCCGAAAGATTCTGCCATAATAAATTCTTAAATATTTTAGTATTCACTGTTTCATAATATTAATAAGAATTCTTTTCCGTTCAAGTAGATTTTTCTCTCTGGGAAGAAGAAACATTCGGTTTTTTATAACTTTTGGGCTCGCGGCTCCTTTTAGAATTCATTCAAGAATTGAATTCAAATGATGTGTTGTATTGTATCGTTTGCAGAATGCACCCATTTCTCGATGTAACGATGTGCATACTGATTCCGAGATCATGAAATCGCAAAACGGATAAAAATGAAGGACTTGTTCGCAGTATCCTAGAATATTTTATATTTGAATAATTTTTTGTTACAAACATAGGTACATTTATTTGTTGAATACAAAAATAATAAAATAAAAACAAGTCTTCTCTTCAAGCAGCAGGATAAACAAACTAATCAAACATACTATGGAGAGAAAGAATCTCACAAAAAAATACATGTATTTAACACGGAAAAGGCTAAAAGATAATGAACAAAAAATCCCACACAGACAATGCCAGTGCATGGGTTTACCTAAGATATTTAAGGCAGCATAACTTATGAAATATATATAGCCTCATTATTTTGGCCCTTTCACAGAACCATATACTATAAGTATATATATATATCCATTCCTGTATCCAAACATGAATGCTTAATTTCAACACTTTAGAAGCCCGCTAAAAAATATTTTTAGGTAAATATTTTTTTAAGTTAAGATCAACTTTAAAAATATTCTGAATAGGTTAACTCTTTATTGCGCTGCTGTACCCAATGATTGATAATATTTACTTTTTTATTATTATTTTTGGAATAACTTGGGTCTCCCGCAGACGAGATATTTTTAGTATAAAAACCCATGTCGGTGTATGGAGTCGCCATGGAGGTGCGCACGCGAAAGACTTTAGTTGCGGCTGCCGGCAACCCCAACTTTCTCCGCGGCTGAACGATTATATCTGAAATCTTCGGAAACGGTTCTGAATTCAAAATTTTCACAAACTACCATATTTCCGCCTAGTAATTATTACCCACACATAAGTTAATACAAATAGAACAGTTTTTCATTTTTGAAATCTTCTTGTGCTCCAATCCTCCAGTACTTTACTTTACGAAGTACTTTCCGCAACTAAAGTTTCTCGTCTGCGGGCGGTCTTAATGGGTTAATCCTCAAATTGTGATATGTAATCAATCATTGGAGATAATATTAGCGACTCTCAAACGATAATATGAATATTATGTGTTCGCGCCAAATCCTATTAACTCGTAATCTGAATTTCACTAGAATTCAACTGTGTTTAATTTAGGTTAAATAAAGTTGTTAGCTAGACACGGTAGACACTAAACATATTCACTTTTATTATATATTTTATCAATTAAGTGCGTTAGTATCTAACCCAACCTAACTATATATTATACATTTTAATTAGTAAGTACCTAGTGTTTCTTAGTCATCAAGTAATGTTTATTATTTCTGAATAAATGTACAAGTCTTCGTGTGATTTTAGACCTTAATTTAAATAAAAAAATTTAAAAATCTTTTGTATCTTTTCCATTTTTTTAGTGCGTTTCATCAAATCCTCCACGCATTTTATTGAAATATAAGTTTAAGAAAAAACAAATCGTTTTTCCCATAAATTATAAATCATCATAATTTTATGATTGCATGCTTCAATTGCTGTCCGATTGGATATTAAACAAAACATGTCAATGAAAATATAAAATGCAGTCAGTTATTTTATTCTAATTTTTTTAAATTATGCATCACACTGTTTCTTCTGTTCCATCATTTGACTAATAACGATGACGTACGAAGCTGTGGCGGCCACTAGGGATGATACAAACGATAAATCAATTGGAATTCCGTAAACTTCCATCCCGTCACTGCTTTTTGTCGTTATGTTAACGAATTTCAAATTGTCTTTGAGGCTTTCTGTTGCTAAAAAGAAAGACGATAGAAAACTGTTACAATCACATATTATTCTTGGTCATAATGTGTTTTTTTCTTTCTTTCTATAATGTCGAAAACAAAACAGAGACTCAAACATTTAAAAAAACAAAATATACCCTACAATTAATATATATGGTATGAGATACTCGTAAATTAAGTCGTCCATGAGCTCGGTAGCTGCATTAATGTAAGAAACAGTGGGCCAATATTGTAGTATGCCAAATCGATAACATCATCATAATGTCAAGAAGTTAAGCGTCCTCGGTGTTATATTTGTTACTAAAGGGTACTGTCGTTTTTAAAAACTAACAATGATTAAATTAAAGAATATAAAAGATATAATACAGATTTAAAAATTTGAAATCCCGTGTTGTTTTTATTTTAGCACTATTGAGATTTACTTATCGTCCCTGGAAACAAAAGAGAGGGTTTTGTGTCGTGCTTATGTAAAACTCATCATTATTGTATGAAATAGTGAAATTGTCACCGCTCAAAGCAGAGTAGTGTCAAGTAATATCAAGGGAGAAATATATCGCGTAATCCAGAAGCCGTGACGAAGGAAATATTACTGTAGGATGTAATGTAATGTACCCAACAGACTATCCTGCTATACCTACAGGCTATAATAGCATGTTTTGAGATAAAAAGGAGATATTTTTTATTTCAATATTTTGTCGAGGTACCTGTAGAGCAACAGATCAATAGCTTGGCAAGAATGATCTTAGTCCTGTTGCTTTCCATTTTTACGGTCTCCATGGCAACCACACCAGTCAGCAAGCTAAAAACACATTGAACCATCCACAGGAGTTGGGCAATCTTCTCCCAATTGTTATATATCTGAATCAAAAATAGGAAAAAACTTTATTTTAATATTAAATTTTAAATTAAATTCATAAGTTCTGCAGTTTGTCCTTCGAAGGTATTGTTGTACTGAAAAACAAACAAAAAAGTTAATGCTTATAATACAAAACTTAAAGTTAACTTTGACCCATGTGAAAAAAGGTTCAGTGCATTTTGTTTAAGGCGATGCACCACGCGGTGAACATCCGAAATCGGGCCACTAACAACACTCCTTATGTAGATGGCG